>NC_048596.1:202388086-202473842 GCF_003668045.3 Cricetulus griseus | reverse complement strand
TATATCCCTGGAAGCTTTTAGAAGAGGGAATTTGGAGAAATGAACTGTCTTCTTAGAAAATATATGTATTTTAAATCCCAATACAGATAAAGCTCTTTGAGGAAGGTCGTCGTGCATTTAGTTTCTCGAAATAGATGTTCAGTTATTAAGCAAGACAGAAGGTCAGGCTGACCCTGCGTTCCAGATCATTCATTTGGTCCTGGCCCGGGAGCTTATGTCACTAAAACAACAGGCTTCTGAAACAGCAGAAAGGGCAGGGTGATCAAACACTGAGAGCTTCGAGAAGGCTGAGTCTACAGACAGCACTGAGGGGGCCACAGTAGGGACATGTGTGACCTAGAGTGAAGTCACATTCTATCCTGTGAACTGAAGTGCTCTGAGGAAACTGCATCTCTATTAGACTGTCTGACCTTGACCCACTGACATGTTGTGACTGTGGAAAGATCAACTCTTCTGTGTCCAGAGATAAAATTGGCTTGAGCCATCTTAAGCCCTTTAATGGCTTTCCAATTACCTTGACTTTTGTATCTGACCTACCATCTCAGAATGCCTCAGTGAGCTTAGTCGACCTCTAATAGCCACTGATCCTAAAGCTAAGAATAGTGTAGGGCAGCAGGTGAGAACCACAGAAGCGATGTCTCTGCTTTGACACCTACCTGCCCCAGTGATGCTATTGAGAAATGCCTTGATTTATAATTGTCCTTTGTTCTGTGACCACAAAACCTCATGTGCTCTTTCACAGTGAGTCATGTCATTAAAGAGACTTAAATCTGTGTTCCTGCACCAGTCACTTCTATTTGAACCAGAATGAACTATAAACTATAAATTCATTTAGCAAAAGCTTCCAGAGAGATTCCATTAACTTAGGATATATGTACCTGAAGGAAGTTGTGTGTGGTTTGGAAATGGCTACAGTTGTTCTGCTTTCTGGTCTGCAGTTATGTCAGTCGAGTCTATGGACTGGTGCACAGATGTAGTCTCTTCTGGAGTCTCACTGGCCCTGGACTTGCTCTGACAAACAATAGGAAGCTGGTGGGAAGTCAGGCCAACCCCAAGACTAATAGCCAGATGTTGTGAAATATTATTTTAACTGTATAAAGGTATGTTACATTTGTTTCTGCTGCTTTTGTTAATGGTGCAAAGAAGTGTTTACATTTGTTTGATTAAATAAAATTAACCTGGGGTCAAGAGGCTGAGTCATCAATTAGCTAACAGGAAGTTGTAGGGAGAAACTAAGTATAGTGAGGGGTCTGTAGTGGGGGTTGAGCAGAAGGACGGCCCGTTTTTCCTGGGAGATGAGCTAGGAGAGAAGGTTGGCTATTTACTATTCAGCCTCTCTGGGCTAGGAGGACTTTACCTCAATCTTTGAATCCTGAGTTCTGTAGAAGGATGGAGATTTAGATGAAGTTTCCTTTAGCGACTGTGATGTGGCCCATGCAGCCAAACCACTGCTGGTAGCTGCAGAGTTGCAATTGCGTTTGGGGCAGCAGTTGTTTAAGGTGCAGCCATTGTATTGAATGCAGAACAACAGCCAGTGGCTTTGTGCGGTCTGTCCCTTCTCAGGACCATCCTGTCTCCACCAGAACTGGCTCCATCTGCTCAATGCTGGTGCTTACCAGGACAGGGTCCAGGCCCTTCCTGACCTACAGCTGGCCCTGGAAGCAAGGGTACCCAGCCTCTACTCAGCCTGGATGCAGACTCCCCAAGGACCTTGGCTTCAGGGCCGAGGCATCTTGCTGATTCCTGGAACCTTGAGCAGGATTCATGGATTGCCACTAAAGACGGACAGATTCTTACAGCAGTAAAAAAAAAATAGAATAAAAATGATAGTTTTCACTTACAAGTGCCACCTGATTTGTTAGCAAATAAATGGAAACCATACAGCACAGCAGGACTGTTAACCACCCAGAAGGTATATAAAAACAAACATGGCCATTTATCCTCCGGGCTGTTTCCCATGGGATGTTGAAATGCTATGACCTTTTTGACAAGTGCTCTGGTGATGGATGGAAAAAGTTATAGTGTGATAGTTGTTGCCTTCCTTGGACTTTCATCTTCTTTGTGTGTCTGTGTATATATACACATGTGTTTTGTGTATAGGTGTGTGTGTACACATGTGAGTGTGGAGGATAGGTCCATGACTGGTGTCTTCTTCCTCTCTACCTCTCCTCCTCCTCCCACCCCTGAGATGAGGTCTCGCGCTGACTCTGGAGCTCACTGATTCAGCCAGGCTGTCTGGCTAGTGAGCTCCAAGGGTCCTCCTGTCTCCAACTAACCAGAACTGAGATTACAAGCCCACACCATTACGGCTGGCTTTTTATAAGTGTGCTAGTGACAGGAACTCAGCTTTCTATGCTTGTATGTCACCTTCCCCCCCTTAGATTTTATTCATAAAATCCTGAGTCACTTCCTGAGCACCAAGTCATCTGAGTCATCTCCCCAGCACCCCCTTGGATTTTATTCATAAAAATCATTCAAATATGTGATTTTTAAACTTCACTTATAATACTGACAGGCAATCAACTTGAATGTTATTCAAGTGATGGATTTTTTTAAGTCTATTTAGATGCCAGACCTGACATATACCTTTAGTCCCAGCACTGAAGAGACAGAGGCATGTGAATCTGTGAATCCAAGGCTAGCTTGGTCTACACAGTGAGTTTTAGGCCAGCCAAGGGTACATAGTCAGATTCTGTCTCAAAAAAAATGTGTTTATACAACAGAACACTGATCAGTCAAGCAAAAAATGATATTAATACATTTGTATGGAATGTTTTTATAATTGTATTATTATTAAATGGGAAACACAGCATGCTGTTTCTCTGTGAGGAAATGGTGCAGACAATACACATCTAGCATGTATTCCATATGTCAGTTTCTGCCTTTGGGGATGGGATTATAAGCTATTCTCAGTTTCCATTTATGTAGCTGAACCATTGAGTTTAAACTCTGAAAAGTTACTAGGGTTTTTTCTTTACTGTATTTATCTATTTATTTATTCACTTTTTATGTGTATGTGTGTGTACCTGCCTGAGTTTATATGTATCATATGAGTTCAAAGACCCGCAGAGGCCTGAGTGTGTTGGGTCCCTTAGAACTGGAGTTATGGACAGTTGTGAGCCTCCTGATATATGTGCTTGGAACTAAACCAGGTGCTCTGCAAGAGCAGTCCATGCTCCTAACTGCTGGGCCATCTCCCCAACTCTTACCCTGTTTGAAAAGGGAGTCTTGAAGTCTATTACTAGGTGTGCTATTAACCTAGATTGCCCCATTCGGTTGCAAATGCAGTTGATACAAGTTCTTTCTGAGTAAGCAACTGCATTGTGACTTTAAGTCAACCCATGCCTTGGGAACCCCATCCTTTGTTCTTTGCAACATCAGAGGGAAATGTTCCCCATGTCAGGAAATGGAAATAAGAAACATGCTTTGGTCCTTCATATAGATGGTGGACTAAACAGAGTTAAAGCCCATTCATCATGTCAAAGACTGTTTTCTCCATTCATTCAAATTAAGAGAACCCTTTCAGATCTTTGTAAGAGGTCACCAAACAAAAGAGGAAAGTTTAGAATTAATCAAATGCTCACTGTGCACATGAAGAATTATTTTGACTAAAACTGAGGACAGGCTTACAAATCCGAGTCAAGTCATCTCTCTCTCTCTCTCTCTCTCTCTCTCTCTCTCTCTCTCTCTTTCTCTCTCTCTCTGTCTCTCAATCTCTGTGTGTGTGTGTGTTTGTGTGTGTGTGCGTGTACACTTGCCTATGTTTGTATGTCTATGGGTGTGAAGGCCAGAAGTTGACATAGGGTGTCTTCCTTTATTGCTCTCCACCTTATTTTTGAGGCAGGGTCTCCACTGGACCTGGAGCTCATTGATAAGTCTAGGCTTACTGGCCAATAAGCCCCTGGGATCTTCCTATTTCTGCCTCCCCAGCACTGCAGTCACAGGTGCCCATCACCGTGCCCAGCTTCTCACATGAGTTAGAGTTGGGGATTAAACTCAGGTCTTCATACTTGAACAGCAGGCACATTACCATCTACACCACCTCCCCAGAGCCTACACTCAGTATTTTGTTTGAAAGTGGGTTGTGATGGCTAGTTTGTTTTGTTGCCTGGAACTTGCTATGTAGACCAGGCCAGCTTGGGACTCATAGAAATCTGCCTTCCTCTGCCTCTGGAGTGCTCCCATTAATTGTATGCATCATTGTTTCATAAAATGATCTAGAATCACCTTGGAAGAGTCTCTGTGAGGGATCGTCTACCATCAGGGTAGCCTATGGGTACATCAATAAGTTATTACCTTGATTATGATAACTGATATCAGACGATCCAGGCCACTGTAGGCAGTACTAGTCCCTATGCAGAAGAGCCTGGATTGCGTGCTGAGAGTGACCTGAGCACCAATAGGCATGCATGCATTCATTCTCTTGCTGCTCTTGACTATGGATGAGATGTGACCAGTGCTTGAAGTTCCTGCCATGACTTTCCCACAGTGATGGACTGATGTATGTAACCTGGAATTCTAAGCTGATTCTAAACCCTCTGCTCCTTAAGGTTGCTTTTATTGAGTTATTTTATCACAGAAATAGAAATGAAATTAAAACATAGGTTTTCTTGCATAACTTAAGAGCTCAAGAATTACCATTTTTCAGATGCAAAACTTAGACTCAGCCCTGACCAGAATCTAATTTTCTCATTTCCCTCTCAGTGTTGGCTCCATCTCCAGGAAACTCTCCTTCAAGAGCTTCTGTGGTGATGTCCAATGTCCTTCATCACTTAAACCCACGGAGACAAGAGTGTGGCTTCCCTGAACAGCTTAAAATACTTCCTGAAGATAAATCACATGCCCATCCAATCACAGTTTCCAGGAAACACACTATTGTTACCTGGGGAAGGGATTAAACTCACGATGCCCAATAAGGAGAGGATGAGACACTTCCCCAGGGGAAAATCATGGGGAACTATCTCATCTGAGGAAAAGGGAAAGAAACCTAGGTGACAATGCACAAAGAAGCCCACCTTCCAGAAGACAAAAAAAGATGATAAAAAGGGGGTTCAGAAGTCATCTCTGGCCATGACATTCCTCACGGGGCAGTGAGAAATAAACCACTGAGAGACAAAATGATTGTAAGACTCAGAACACCCTGTACCTGTCAATCATAGATGCTTCTCTGGGAGCAAATATCACAGTGTGTTTGATTAGCAAGAGACTCTCCCTTCTTTCAAAAATGGTTCTAAAACAGGGTCTTTTTACATATTCCTTCTCAAGCCACACTTTTGGAATTTATATATTTCTTTTTAAAAAAAAAAAAAAAAGGTGTGTGTGTGTGCGCGCGTGCGTGCGTGCGTGCGTGCGAGCGCATGCGGATGCCCAAGTATCCAAGGAGGCCAGAGAATGGGGTCAGATTCCCTGAACCTGGAGTTGCAAGTGGTTGTGAGCCACCACAAGTGGGTGCTGGAATCAACCCCCCTTTTCTGCAAAAGCAGCTAGTGCTCTTAACTGCTGTTCCATTTCTACAACCCCAGAAATCTTGAGTTTTAACCACATCACTCAGCTCCATTGGTCTTTAGGACTTAGACTTGGGATCTGAGGTTTTGAAATAGTTTTCCTGGGATGGAAATAAAGATAATAATTTGATTAGCATTTGAAAGGCTTTTCCATTGGGTTTTCATGCCTGTCTTTGTTTTTCTCTTCCCCTTTCTTCTTGAACATATGTAATGGGAACCATCTTTGTAATTATTCCCAAGTGCTGAAACTTTAATCTCCATTGTGTAATTGAATTTTTCTCTGCAGCAAAGTGGTTTTCTAGATCCTCAGCAAACCCAGAGCATAAATGCTGGTCATTCCCTTGGGGAAAGGGCAGGGGGAAATAGGAGTGTGTGTGTGTGTGTGTGTGTGTGTGTGTGTGTGTGTGTATACGTCCTACAATTGTTTCCTCAGTTTGGTTGCCATTTGCTGTGACCCTTTTAAGGAAGCATCATTTGTTTCTGTGAATATGTAAGTACTCATGCATTTAAGTGAGCATTTATTGAGTGCAATTGTGTGTACTAAAGGCAACACACAGGCACAAATTGGGGTGGAGCAAGGAAAGAATGAAAATTAAGGTACAAAGGGAGAATGTTCCCTGCAGAAAACTGACAGGGAGATACTTGGTGAAGTGGGAATCACATTTTGTATCCGTTAATCTTAGGACTTTGATGTAATATAGACTAAAACGTTGGGGAAAGTCATCACTGGTTTCTGTGTCACTGTCGGGGATGGGGGGGGCAGGGCTGAGATGAATGGTGCAGTCTGGACCTGTGTGCAAGAGCAGAAGAGAGATCTGGGAGTGGAGTGTTTAGCTGCAGAGTGAAAACAAAGGAGGCATGAAGGAGTCAGGGTCTAAGGGTGCAGCAGAGTGCAAGGTCAGGACAGGAAGAGAGCAAGGAGGAAGGGTGAGTGGGTGAGTGACCATGCCCCTCTGGCTGGGAGGGGAGCAAGACAGATGAAGGGATGGATCTACCCCCTGGAGTAGAGCCGGTAAAACACAGCCTAAGTGATTGTTTTTGTTTTTCTTTCTTTCTTTCTTTCTTTCTTTCTTTCTTTCTTTCTTTTTTTTTTTTTTTTTGCTTTTAAAATTTTATTTTAAAGCTTTAAGCGTTCAGCATTCTATGCAGTCTATAAAGGGAAAGGCACTCAAGTTTAAAATGCTAGGAAACAGTGATCCACTGGGCATGTCCATCTACATAAAACCAGATCGCAAATACTCAAAGAATTCTACTACAAGGCGTTGGAGTCGCATATAAAAGGCTCCCGCCCTTGGTGGAGATGTGTGGGGACGGTGGAGAAAATAGAATCAGGGAGGGGGCTGTGGAAATGATCAGTGAAAGTGCTTGCCATGCAAGTGTAGGACCCGAGTCTGGATCCCGGGAACCCAGCAAAGCCAGTGCGGAGCCTGCTGTACACCCAGCACACCTACAGTGGGATAAAGAAAAGACAGGAAAATTCCTGGAAGCTCCCTAGCTAGCCAGCCTTTAACAAAAGACCCCACCTCAAACAAGGTGAGGACCCACACCTGAAGATTTCCTTTGACCTCTACGTATGTACTGTAGGGTACGTGCACACACACACACATAGATGCACACAGGCATGCACAAGGAGGCGGGGAGGAGAAAGTTTCACAGCCTAAAGCTAGTACAAGATCAGACAATTTCAAAGAAAATGCTAATAAATAAATGAAGCATAGTCCTGTGCATGATAGAATGAGTTAGGATCCAGACAGGCAGCAGTCACCATCAGAAAGTCTCCTATTTGGGTCACCCTCTTAACAAATTAAAGCACAAACATATGATTGGGTCAGGACCTATGGAATGGAGCCTGATAAATTTAGCATTCATTCATGATTAAGACAGAAATTTCAGTAACAATTCAAATCATCTGTGGGACAGCCTTGTTATACATCTCTATCAAGCACCTCCAGTGACATAGTATACAACTGGGAAGAGTCCTAGTCTGTGAACAGTTAAGGACTGCCCCCTGTCTATAGCTAGGGAAGTACACACTATAGTATTCTGCTATTGTCAGCCATCCTGCTTGCTCCATTTTGTTTTTGGTTTGGTTTTTTGTTTCTTGAGACAGGTTTCACTAGGTAGCTCTGGCTGGCTTAGAACTTGCTTTGTAGACCAGGCTACCTAGAACTTGCAGATCTGCCCTATCTTGACCTCCTGAGTGCTGGGATTAAAGGTGTGTGCCACCACCTCTGACCCATTAAAAGTTTATCACATTTACATGTATGTGTGTCCACATGTTATGGTGCACACATGGGGTCAGAGGACAATTTATGGGAGTTCTCTCCATATGGGACATCATCATCAAACTCAGACCATCAGGCCTGGTGGCATCTTTACCCACTGAGCCATCTTACTGGCCCTCCACTCTTGCTTACACTACATAGTAAAAGGCCACATGCCTGGTGTCTGACTGTGAACCTCACTGTGTCTGTGCTGATCTCCATATTTTGCAGTTTGGCTCCTGAAAATCACTGGACCATATAAATATGCTGGTCAAGCCACTGTGCCCTTTCTGACCACTACCCCACATAAAAAGAGGCATGGGGTTTTATAACTTATTGAAATTAACTTCTGAAGATTATTGCTGACATAAGGGAAGTGGAGAGAATCTTACAGACAGATCCCAGAAACTGAAGTATTAGGGAAATTTCTCCAACTGAAATCAGGGTAGAAAGCCAGCATATTTCAATTAAAATAATTTAAAAAATATATTAAAGAGGTCCATTAAGAGTGGCAATGATGCTGAGTCTTAGCAATAGGGGATACGGGGATACAAACCAGAGCAGCCATCTCCTATAACCAGACAAGACTTCCAGTGGAGGAACTGGGACACCAACCCAGCCACAAACCTTTTGGCCTACAACTGTCCTTCCTACCTGCAGAATGTGCTGGGGTAAAGATGGCACAGAAATTGTGGGAGTGGACAACTAATGGCTGGCCCAGTTGTAGACCCATTTCCCTGGGAGAGAGCTTACTCCTGAGGGCCGGGACCCAGAGGCAGGATACCCCAGAGACCTAGAATAGGTCCAAACAGGACAGAATCAAACACAACTGGGAAAAAACAGTAATGAAACAATTCCTAATGATATTCTGCTATACTCATAGATTGGTGCCTAGCCCAGTTGTCATCAGAGAAGCTTTACCCAGCAACTGATTGAAACAAATATAAAGATCCACAGTCAAACATTAGGCAGAACATGGGGAATCCTGCAAGACAAGGGAAGGAAGGATTGTAGGAACCAGTACAATCAAGGACACCACAGGAAAACCCACAGAACCAACTAACCTGGCCTCATAGGAATTCATACAGGAACTTAACCAACAAAGGAAGCCTGCATGGGACTGACCTGGGCCCTCTGCATATATGTTACAGTTGTGTAACTTGATCTTCTTGTAGGACTCCTAACAGTGGAAGAGGGGCTTTCTCTGACTCTGTTACCTGCTTCTGGGACCCCTTCCTCCTACTGAATTGCCCCCACCAGCCTTAATAGCAGAAGAGGTGCCTAGTGTCACTGCAACTTTATATAGCATGGCTGATTGATATCCATGAAGAGAAACAGGAGGCAGAGTGGATGGGGGCTGGGACTGGGAGGAGAAGAGAGAGGAGGAAGGAGGGAAAACTTTGGTTGAAATAAAAAAAAAAAAAAAACACACAAAGGCCTGGTGTTGGTGGTGCATGCCTTTAATCCCAGCACTCGGGAGGCAGAGGCAGGTGGATCTCTGTGAGTTCGAGGCCAGCCTGGTCTCCAGAGCCAGTACCACGATAGGCTCCAAAGCTACACAAAGAAACCCTGTCTCGAAAAAACAAAAACAAAAAACCAAAAAAACAAACAAACAAGAAAAACCACCACAAAACAAACAAAAATAACAGCAATGAGGGACAGAAAAGATGGTTCATGGTTAGGGCAAAGCTCTTGCAGAGGACCTTACTTCAGTTCCTGGTATCCATGATTGGTGGCTCATAGCTACCTGTAACTCCAGTTCCAATTGATCTGATGTATTATTTGGGCCCCTGCAGGCAACTTAACTCACTCATGCATACTCACATACACTAATGATTTCTCTAAAAAATATTTTAAAAAGTAAAACCAAAAGAAGAATGATGGGGAAAGTGCTTCTGTGTATGTGTTTGTCTTACTGGATGATAAATAAAGTACTGTTTGGCCAATGAGGCAGCAAGTTAGGCAGGACTAGGAATCGAGGAGGATTCTGGAAAATGTAGTAAGAAGTGGTGATCCAGGCAGGAACTGACATAGCAGGGAGACTCATATTTTAGGAAGGACAACCAGGAAGTGCCCCCTTTCCCCTCTGCTCTTCCTCCAGTTCCGCGATGTGACCCACTGATAAGGGAGGACGCCAATGGAAGGTGTCCAATAATATTAAGTCTTATAAAATATATAGATTTAAGATAATTAAGACTGAGCTAACAGATGAGAATCCTAGTCATTGGCCAAGCAGCATTTGTACCTAATAGAAGTCTCGGTGTACTATTTGGGGCCCTAACTCAGGTGGCTGTCAGAGACCGCCCACGTGGCGGCAGGGTTCGGGCGGCTTTTGGTGGAGAGATTTATCATAACAGAAAAACATAGCAATGAAAATCATGAATTACCACCATGCATGGTGGCTTTTTAACCCAGCGCTTATGAGGCACAAGCCGGTGAATCTCTGTGAGTTCAAGGCCAGCTTGGTATAATAGTAAGTTCCAGGACAACCAGGACTATAATAACAAAGAGATCATGTCTTAAACAAACAAAAACAAGAAGAAGAAGAGAAGGAGGAGGAGAAGGAGGAGGAGGGAAAAGAAGAAAGGAGAAGGAGAAGAAGGAAGAAAGAAGAAGAAGAAGAAGAAGAAGAAGAAGAAGAAGAAGAAGAAGAAGAAGAAGAAGAAAAGACAAGTCCCTTGGAGAAGTCCCTTGCTAGGTGTGACCTCTAGATTCCTAGGCATCCCCAAATCTTCTGGGGAGGGGGCATGATATCATTAGATGAATGCTTGGCCTTTGTCCAGTTTCCTGCCCGACAATTCCTAAAATTCTTGGACTCTCCAAAGAGATAGTATTTATTTCTATGCAAATGAGATGGCTGGGAGTGGACAGTCCCAGCCTAGCCCAGGATGAGGCAGTCTCAAGTATGTACCTGGACTTAGGTGCTGCCCAAGCAAATCAGAGCTGGAGAAGGAGGTCGTGGCAACTCTGACTTATAGTCGCTGCTCAGAATAATAAGGAAAGCCATCCAGGCCTTGGGACTGGCATTTGAGGGGGGTGGAGTATTAGAGTCATGCCCACAGCCCGTCAGTAACTGTCTGACACTATCTCAGGTGGGCAGAATTAGGGTGACCTGGATCAGAGGACCACAGTGGGCTTGTACTTGCTTGCTGGTAAAGGTGGACCCCAAATAGCTCACGGCTGTGATGTGAAAGAGGAGAAGCAGGAGCAGGATGGGCTGTTGGGCTGAAGCCGTTCTCACAACAGCACCGAGGTGCCTGCTTTCCCCGTTCTCTGCATGCCGTGGGGTCCCCAGAGGCTGCATGGCCTGCAGTATCACAGTGCACTGCATGCAGGCGCAGATGGGAGAGCCCAGTAGGAATATCTGTCTTTCCTGGAGTCCAACGTTAAAGATGTTACCGAAGCATGAAGCAGAGCAATTCTAATTTTAGAAAACCCTTTATTTTCTATTTTTAAAATGCCATTCATACTGACATGAGACAAGTCGGTTAGTTTTACTTTCAAATGAATTCACAAACACCTAAATTTTTCTCTTTCAATCTTTAATAGAATGAATATTGATAAATATAGCCCACATCAACTGAAACTCGTGGAAGCCCTTGATGATTTCTAAACGTGTAAAGGGTTCCTGGAACCAAAATATTTGAAGACTGATGTTGACTTAGACAATGTTTTGAAAAGTGAAGAAGAATGGGGAATAGATTTGTCTTTCTAGTTGCCAAGTGTGAGATGCCTCCTCACACAGTCTTTGCCCTCTCAACTCTCTGCAGCTGGGACGCCCACTTGGAGATTGGGCTAATGAACAGTTCATCATGAAGACAGGAGGGCCTCATGAGGCCCCAGCCCTTCCTGAAGATAGAGAGGAGGCTATTCTCCTCAACGTGGTAGTCACTGTTAAGTTGCCCGCACTCCCCTGAGGAACCTCTTACCCACACTCCTGTAAGTATCCCCAATTAAACTCACTGGTTCACCAAGCTGGACTTGTAGGGAAACACTTCTTTGGTTCATCACTGGTGCCCTGTCTGGAGTGAACAGATGTTTATCTTCTAGGAGAAGTCCACACAACACTGAGGCCTCCTGTTGTTAATATCACAGCAGAATATTTGGGCTGAGATGAGAAGGAACAGGAGCTCACACACTGGAAAGCATCCTGGCACTGTGGGAGATTGTTCATTTTAAGGTTTTGTAGCCTAGAATGGTTATTCCAGGTTATTCCTATTGTTTGAGACTGGAGAGAAGTCATGTACATGTTTGTGAGGGACAAAGGGGGGAACTGAAGCATTGCTTGTAATAAGGGAATCCAGAAATGTGTCCAATGGAAGTGGGGAGGAGATGCAACCACAGAGTAATGGCTACTCGTTGAAAAGGAGAGAAAATGGGATAAGAAAGGGGTACTGTCTGGTGTCTGGTTTTTGAGAGGAAGGAAGGTGGAGGCAAGCACTCATATACAGAGTCAACACTGGGTCAAACCTGGTGACATACACACAGGAGTTTGTGGTGTTATTCTCCTGAACATCTGAGATATTACATAATAAAAGCAAGTAGCTGGGATCACAGGGTCCATGGGTCTATGTTCTGGGAATGCTTCGCTATACTCCTGTTCCTTAAAAAGCACATAAAACAGCAGCTGCCTAGGAGGAGAATGCTGAAGCTTAGATCCAGGTGTGAGCATCCTCCGTGTAGACCATTCTTCCTTGAGATCCGAAGTGCTAAAGGAAGTCTGTGGCCACACTAATTGAAGAATGGAGATCAAAGTGCCCCAATTGTCTGGTGCTTCAGAAGAGGTGCCATATGTCAGCACAGTTGTCTGCCAGGACATCTTCCAAACAGCAAGTCCTTCTGGGAAAGTCAGATTACATAACATCCTGGAGGGAATTCAGAGGGTAGGTGATGTCCGGGGGACCTGAAGATGACAAGCCAAACAAGTGCTGGTCTCTGCTCATTCCTTGGGAGACCAAGGAAGCTGCTATCCTGGATCACCTCTGAATTGTCCTTCCAAACCTCTAGATGACCCAGTTCTATCAACACACACAGAGAACATAAGTAATGCCTAAAAGGTCTGTGTCCTTTTGAATTCAAGGGGAAAATTACTCTCCATGTAAACATCAAAATACGAAGCAGAGACCATTGTAGAGAAGGGCCTGTGACTGTGAACTCATAAAATCCATGTGACTTCCATGGGAATTATGATCACAGAGGTGTCCAATCTTTTTGAGTGTCATGGCTATAGAAGCCACAGAAGTTGACAACCAAGGCAACTGGTGGCAGGTGAAGTAACCTGGCATTGGTAGGCAGGAGAGATCACTTGTGTAAGGCCAAGAAAGCAGCTTAGGATGATGGGCCATTTGGAATCTTGGGGTTCACTTTAAAGCTAGGGTTCCAGCTAATAGAACTAAATTCCTGGAGCTACAGCAGACCATTGAAAAGTAAAGGGCAATCATTATATTTGTGCCCCCAAAGAGTGAAATTAATCGATTTGGTGGTTGCTCACTCATGTCCCCAAGACTATACAACATGCTATAGTTGTACCATTATCATACAGCCTGACACCAGGGCAAGGCTCCATTTTTCAGGGAATCATTATTTTTCAAAAAATAAAAAATAATCCTGGGGCTGGAGAGATAGCTCAGTGGCTAAGAGCACTACTCCTCTTGCAGAGGATCCAAGTTCTGTTCCTAGTACCCATGTCAGGCAGCTCACAACTAACTTCCTGGAACTCCAGCTCTAGGGGATCGATCCTATGGCCTGTTCTGGCCTCTGCAACAGGCACCTGTACTCATGTGCGCGTAATCACATATAGGTACATACATATACATATAATTAAAAATAAAAATATCTTCAAAAATCTTTAGGAGCTACCATACCAAAATAATAAACATGGATGGTTAATAAATGTTTGTGCTGTTTATTAATTCATCTTTGGGACTGAAATGCTCCATGAAGATCATGCTAGCCCACCAACCCACAAAAAGATGCCATCAGTCACCCTGAAATGTTTTAGATGCCAGATTTGCCAGTAGTATGAAATGTGGCCATTTTATTCAAATTGAAAAAAAAATGTTGTGTAGTCATTAACTCAACCCTGAAGCCAATCTTACAAAGGATATAATCATCTATACACCCTCCATTCAGCTGTGAGTGTCAAGGAATCTCTGAATGAACATGCATTGTTAACATGGGCACAGCCATGACAAGGATACCAATGCCTCAAACCCATAGCAACTGGCAAAATTCCTCCAGGTGAGGCTTGGAGGAATGGCAAAGCCTCCCTCTTCTCCAAGTGTTTACAAATGATGGACCAGTTTGTACAAAAACTAGCCACTGCAGCTTCCTCATGCTGGGTGATTGCAACTGAGACTGTTCCCCTGTAGGGATCTCCTACCAAAACTAGACAAGCCCTCCCCTTCTTGTGCTGTACACCAGGATTCATTCAGCTATTCTTGAAGGCCAGTTTTATGCCACTTTGATTTGCCACCAAGCCTGGCACTTACCCAATAAGCCTAGATATTCATTTCATTATCAAAAGCACAAGGGAGTGAATCCCTTTAAGTACCCACATCTTTTCTAGCAGGTCAACAACTGCCCAGGCCCAGCTTTTCTGTTGTACTCCATGTTGGGCATCTTCCCTCACCTGTCCTGAGTCCCAGCCCTGTGCCCTAACCCTGTTGATGGGGGCCTCACGTGTAAATGGATGTTTCCTGTCCTGACCACTCAGTCCCAACTCACAGGCTGAGTATGAATTATAAATGCACAGCCAATAGCTCAGGCTCATTACTAACTAGCTCTTACAATTTAAATTAACCCATTTCTATTAATCTACATTTGGCCACGTGGCTAGTGGCTTTACCTGTTCTCCAGCAATGTCTTGCTTCCTGGGAGACCGGCTGGGGTCTCTCCTGAATCTCCCCTCTTTCTTCCCATTATTCTTTTTGGCTTTCCCACCTAACTTCCTGCCTAGCTACCAGCCTGTCAGCTTTTTAATTAACCAATGAGAGTAATACATATTTAGAGTGTAGAAAAGGGTTGTTCCACAACACTGACATCCCTCTGGGCCTTTAGAAAGCACTGCTTCTTACTTCCCCAGTGTCACCCTTGACAGATCAAGTGGATTTCTAACTGTTCTCCCCAGCTTGCTCCTATTTTCTTTGTACACTCTAGACGTTTCTAAATGGTCTTTGCTATGTCTGTTATCTTCCTTTTTAAAAAATGTGTTGAGTTTGTGAAGGTGGGTGTGAGGAGGAATGGATGCATCAAGGCATATGTGTGGAGGTCAGAGGACAACTTTTGGGGATCTCCTCCTCCCATCCTGTGGTTCCCAAGGGTCAAACTCAAGGTATCAGGTTTGCCAGCAAGTGCCTTTACCCCATGAGCCAGCCATCTTACTGACCCAAACACGACTTTATTCAGCACTCCGGACTAAACCCAGTCTCCATGCACATGGTAGGCAGACATTTTACCACTGAGCAGCTACACCTCCAGTACATTATTTTCCTTAACTTTCTGGGCCTCTCTGGGTTAATTCTTAATTTCATATTTCTCCTGCTAGTGCAATGGAATTTGAGGAAGAACCTATACCCTTTCCTCTACAATGAGAGAAAACTCTTCTCTGAGTTTCCTGGTGTGGTTTTTTTTTTTTTTCTACAATGGATATGTATTATGATAGACATAAGCACTGTTTAAAGAACAAGGACATGTCTCCCACTTAAGGCTTGGCACTGCAGCCCAATGGCATTCCTCCCAAAGTGTTTGTGCCTGGAACAGGCAGGGAGGAAGTCAGGCAGAGAGAATGTTGGTCCTTGACCAAGTGACTTCTCATTGAATTGTTTTGGGTTAAAAAGAGACACATCTCACAAGTCTTAGCTCACAGAGTGTCATTCTACATAGCTCTGTGTACTTTACTGCAAATGAAAACACAAACAGCCTGAATGACTGCTCTTTGGCACCAAGGACAGTTTAACTCAACATATTTTAAACACTGTCAATCTTGTTTACATTGCTTTGTTATGTCATTTCTTCACCTTGCCAATAAAAATGTGATAATTAAAAAGTCATTTTAAATTTCCAGTCTTAACCTGTACATTTGTTGCAAACAAAAGTGTAGTCCCTAAGTCTAATTCTGTAACAATTCACTCTTGTGCATGAAGAAAACCACAAATCAAGATGTGAAGGGATGGCTCTCAATAGGGGGTCACAGTGCAGGATGGAAGTTCATGACATATGTTCTTCCTATCTGAAGAAGTCATCACCAACAGGCATTTAAACTAGGGGAGACATGTGGTGTATCTCTGACCAGACCTCTGGAAGTCTATAGCAACAGTTCAAAGGACTTAATACTACAGCTGCCTCCTAAGCTGCAAATAGAGCCAAGACTAAACACTATTTTTGTGGCTCACTTTGCTTCTCAAGCTTTGTCCCAAGGGCTGAGTGTGCAGCTCAGAGACAGAGCACTTGTCTGGTACATCCAAGGCACTGGATGCCATGCTCAGTGCTACATTAGACCCTAGTACATTCACCTGTCAGTAGTTTCACTATCCAGCCCATTTGAAAAGTGGGACTACTATGGTTCAGCTCTACTGTGAAATGACAGAGCCTCCTTATTTGTGATCCTTAAGCTGGGTTTCATGTTCCAGTAATTTTAATAATGTAGGATAAAAATCAGTCTTCATAAGTAATAACAACTATGAAAGTATTTAAAAACTAAGCCAAAAGCTTAAAGAGTTAAAACATAAGGCCAAATTGGAGGACAGGCTGTAACAAGTGATTTAAATACATGGTAACAGCATCTCACTTAGAGTCACACTATGAGCTACAATTTTAGAGACAGGCCTCCCTGGAGCAGTCCAAAGGGAGCTTGTCTGACCCTGTCACACTTGGCAATGTCTCAGCTCTTACACCCTTCATATTGGGAAGTCATTTCCTCACCTGTTCTCATCACAGAGGGTTTAAATCTCAAATAATAAATACTGATTAAATAATAATATATGATTCTAAAGAGTACTGTCTATGATAGTTACTTGTCCGTTGTTATGGTAAAATATGACCAAAACAACTTAAGGAGATTGAATTTTAATGTGGGGGAGGCAGGGTAGTAGGAAGGGAAAGCATAGCTGTTGGAGCAGGAAGTGGGGTGGTCACATTTTATCCTCACACAGGAAACAGAGAGAGAACAAGAAGCGGGGCAAAGCTATATATTCTCAAAGCTTCCCGTGCAGTGATGTACTTCCTCCTACAAGGCTCCTCCTCCAAAAGCTTCCGTAACCTCCCCAGACAATGCTATAAAACAAGGACCAAGTGTTCAACTACATCAACTACTGGGAGATGTTTCTCATTCAAACTGCCTTTGATTATTCTTCTAGCACTTATATTTTTTGTCTCTTTCACGAGAAAAATTGCCATCAAACAATTTACATAGTTCATGTTTGAGTACCAAGCTATGTCTTACAAATTCAAAACACAACATGCATTTTCTGTTTACAAACAAGGAGAAATCAGTCTGTACCCATAAAGTCCTTTTCCATTTCCCCACTTAATTTCTGTAACTCTGAATAATTACTGCCAGTATTTTACAATACTCAAAGGCTGTGACTGTTTACTGGTGTTCACTCAGAGCCCAAGCTGTACTGTTCCTATCTCCCATCACTTGGCTATGCACTTGGACTTTTGAGTCTCTCTATAATCTGGAACTTTTTTCTTTATAGCACTGAAACATGAACATAACATTATCCTCAAGATGCCTCTCTCTATCCCAGGAAAGCCTCGCTCTTTTATTCACAATGATCCCCAAGGGAGAATGGCCTCTTCTCATCATTGCTGTAAATCTTACCTACTATTGTAATCAATCAGAACATGCCCACATGATTATGGATTTTTTATAATTTATGTAATAAAAGAAAAATCAGGGCTTTGCCTCACAGGCTCCAAAACATCAACTACATTAAAAAGTCTAAAAGTTACAGTATAACACAGCTATAAAAACACACCTATAAATATCTGAACACAACTGATGACTAGGGTATATGAAAGCCAGCTTTCCCATGTTATAAATAAACATTGAACAACCTGAAAACATGACATAAATTAAACTCCTATTCACGAAACTATATGGGATGAAGCCTTACTTTGTTCTCTCTAAATGCTTTCGGATGCTTGAAGGCTGTTCATGATTAAGAGAAGTAAAATATTATCCTAACATGTCTCCATTAGGGAGTTTCTACACTTCTTGTTAGTGTTAGTGCTACAGCCTATAGTAGGCATTTTAACTGCCAAGGCTTTTTATTCAGCAACTTCATAAAAACAAACAAACAAAACAACTAAGGTAATACTGGTGTGGAAAACAAGACAGGATTTCTTAACAAGTAAGTGTTAACAGAGTCATATAAAAGGGAGATTAAATAATAAAAGAAGCTCTTAGCAGCAGTAGATCACAAATCCCTTCCTACAACTCACACTCTAACACATCCATCTGTTACCAGATCTAGTCCCATTAAGAACTGGTGCTAAGCTCATTAACAAGCTCTTCTCTTTACAATGGTGCATGAAACGCCAACTTTAGAATTATCTACACTGCAAGACAACACTTTGGCAGAATATACAGACATACTTTTAATCTTAAGCATCTTACAAAGTAATCATTCATAAGTTTAACAGGGACTTGAGAGTATGATCAGCTTGAAGGAAAAGACACTAAACATCAATGACAAACTATCTACATTCCCTAAAACAACTACCATGCAAGTTATGTACTAAGGTTTAGCATGAATATTACATCTCTTCAGTATCAGCACTCATCAGGTAAACCTAAGTTTTCTAAAGCAGCATACTTTCACACGGTATATCCTGGAAGTTTATTTATTACTAATTCGCAAATATCTCTGCACTGTTTGGAGATATTCAGTGACCCAAGGTCATCGTCCTCTTCTTGGAAGTCAGCTGATGCACTGTTGTCTAAGCCCTTGAGTTCTAGCTCGGACAAATTTGATGGCTCATAAGAACTCACTTGAGATGTCCTTGGTGACTGGCTTTTCTCAGAGGACTTTCGACTGGCTCCTACTTTAAGTTTAGTGGAGCTGTCCCGACCTGTCCTCATGACCTTTGAACTACCTTTACTCAGAGGATCTGCCTGGTTTTCCTTTTCATTTGTCCACTGTGATGAAAAGTCACTGGTGGAGCTACTGGAGGTGTCCTCCAGAATCCTATGGGAAGTCTTCAATACATGAGATCGTCTATGTGAGCATACTGGTGAGCCAGCAGAGAAGGGAGGGCTGGGCACAGGGCTCACTCCACTGCTGCTTTTCCTGGTGGACAGCCGTGCCTCACTTGACTTGCTTGTCTGGGAACCATGTTGGACATTTTCTGCCCCTGAGCTGGAGTTGGGAGCCAGAAGACTTCTGCTGTTATTCTCAGTCATGCAGAAGTCTTCAGAATAGCAAGGGCTGACAAACTCATCCTGTAGCTCTGAGATGCTCGCACAGGAACTGTTTCTACTGGGTGGTCTGTTTTCACTTGTATCAGCAATCACAATGTCTGTGACTTTGATTTCCCTACCATCTTTCCCCTCATCTACAATATTGTCAACAGTAGGATCCTGTTGGGAAAGCTCTGGGCTCTGGACTTTCACTTTTGACGTTTCTCCCAGAAAATTTGATTGAGATCTCTCTGGAATAACGGAATCTTCAGGACACCCACCTGCTTCCAACCAAGTGTTGCTGGTTCTGTTTTCACTATGCTCAACTGTTTCTTTTTTAACAGCATGGCTCCATTTCATTTCTTTAGTTGTACTTGACTCATCAAGACATGCACTGATCTGTCGTGAAGTATCACTACGTTCAGCAAAAGACCCATTTAAGTCTGAAAACTTATCCTTGGGCAGCTGTGGTGGCATCTGTCTCTGTGCTGCCAAGCTTGGTACTTTCCCTTTCCATGGCGGGGCTCGGAATTTTGGCCCCACAGCTTGTATTTTCGATTTTCTATACTGCTCTCTCTTTTCGTGTACAGCCAGCATGTCAGGGTTTGTTTGCTTTAAACGCAGTCTTAGTGTATTTGTTAAGCCATAAAGCAGCTTCCCCTTTGTAACCCTCGCTGGAGGGCTACCACTGATCTCTGAATGTTTACCATTAGGGTTCTTTTTAGATTGAACACTCCCACTCCCGAGCTTTTCATTTCCTGGAAAGGAAAGTTTGTTGCTCTTTGATTCTGACCCAGATGTAGACTTGACAGAAGGTTCTGGTCCCTTATGTTCACCTCTGTACAACCAGGCTAAGTGGGGGTGAACCTGAGTGGGACTTGCCACTGGCTGGTTACAAAGCAAGGACAGCTCAATCAACAAAGCATTCAACAGCGGCAGCTGTCTTATTGCATTGGCTGTACTTTGTTCAGTCTGAGGGGGACATGCAACCTCATTAACTGCACCTGGACCTTGCATCTGCGGAGGATTTAGACGTACTGGAGGGCTCTCCCCCGTTGCAGATCCTGTATGTTTCACCGGATGTATGGGAGGACCTACAAGTTTTGTTTCGGGTAAAATGCCATCCAGCTCCTCAGGTCCGTTTCTCTGAGGCTCGATAGTGATTTCAACCCTGTCAGGGGGTGTCTTTTCCTGAGTCAGGTGAGTGTAGTACAGAGGAGGAGGGCAAAAGATGTTGGTTTCAAAGTCCAGCTCCGTGACCTCTGGGCTGAGGGGGCTGACAGTTCTCCCACTGAGAGCGGGTGAACAAGGGGCAGAAGGCATATCCCCAGAGCTGGCCTTACTGTGTAAGACTGCTTCTTCCCAGGACTTCTGGACAGCTGAGGGATCTGAATCTCCTGCAGACCAGCTGTTGGAACCCTTGGTGCATGTCTCTGAGGCCTCCAAGCAGCGTGCATCTGAGGCACACTGTAGGCATTTGACAGCGGCTTTTTTGGTGCATGGCTTCGAGGTCTCCTGGGTAGGTGGCTCCCACACCTCCAGGGCCTGGGAACCCGTGACACTCGAAGGGCTCAGCAGGCCCTGCAGCTCCGGAGCCCCCGAGGGAAAGCGTCCCAGGTCCGTTAGACGGAAGAAGAGCGCCAATTCCCCGACGCGCTCGCCCGCCGGGCCTCGCAAGGTGAATTTACCCCGTCGGCCCTGGGAGGCTACCAACAGGATGTCGCAAGCCCCCAACAGGAGCGGTGCAGACGCAGGGCCCTCAGGAAGCTGCAGCAGGGCGGCGCGCAGGCGCGGGCTAGGCAGAGCGGCGGGGCGCAGGCGTAGTAGGCAGGCCTTGCCGCGCCCGAAGCCGATGGTGCCGTCCTGGGGTTCCCGGCCAGAAGCGGCAGGCGGAAGGACGAGAAGCGGAGGGAAGTCCAGCAGGCGAAATGCTACCGCGGGGTCCCTGGCGCTCGGTGACAGCCCGATCTCCAGCCGTACCCAGTCTACGAGCAGCTCCAGCGAGAAGAGCCGCCCGGCCGCTGTGGCCGCCATCGCCGTTGCCCTGGGCGACGCTACCAGCCCGCCCCACCAGCCGGAAGCAAGAGCGAGAGTGGCTTAGACTACTGCAGTGTTGAAGCTCTCTCGCGAGATTTGATTGCCTGGCCCTGGGATGCTCCTGTGAGCTCCTTTTGCCTTCGGGCTTTAGTTGGGGTAACTGTGAGATGTTAAAAGATCAGGTGTGGCGAAAACAGTATTTTTAAAATTTTATATTTTATCACTGCAGATCCCACACCATTAGGGATCGTATATTGGAAAAAACGGGCTGTTCTGCCCGTTCCAGGCCTCAGAGCCTGCTGACCAGTGTCCAAGGCAGCCTTCTTTGTGGTTGCTGTGCACCCAAAGAAAGCACTGACCTGGCAGAGGCGGTGCAGTATTCTCTGTCATTGTCTGCCCTGTGTCTCTGTCCTATCACACAGTGATGGCTAGCAGGCCACACTGCCCTCACTGGGCTTCCTTCCACCTTCTTGAAGTCTTCTTCCCAGGAGGTTTGACCTCAGCCTCTACCCTGACACCCTTGCACCCATCGTCCAGGTGTAGAAAGACTGTATCCAGAATAACACACCGTAACACTGATCAAAGTCCTCACCTCCATCCTGACTTCTGACCACCCTGCTGGTTTGTCTTCAGAAAGAGTCTGTTAGTTTATCCAGAATGTTCTGTGCCATGGTATGGTGGTTTGAAAGAAAATGACCCCCAAAGGGACTGTCATTAGTAGGAGCTGTGGCTTTGTTGGAGGAAGTGTGTCACTGTGAGGGTGGGCTTTGATGTCTTTTTCTCAAGCTTCCCTCAGTGTGACTGCCAGTCAACTTCCTGTTGCCTGCCATATGTAGCACTCTCGGCTCCAGCACCACACCTGCCTGCACGCTGCCATGCTCCCCTTCATGATCATAAAGGACTGAACCTCTGAAACTAAGCAAGTACCCTCAATTAAATGCTTTTCTTTATAAGAGTTGTTGTGGTCATAGTGTCTCTTAACAACAATAAAAACCCAAACTAAGACAGATGGGAGCCCAATAACTGCAACGCTGACTGTATAATACGGGGAACTAATTGGGGGCCGGGGTTGGGGGGGCAGGGAGATGCAGCTCAATGGTAGAGTGCTTGCATCACAGAGCCTAAGCCCCGCCTACAGTCTCAGTACCACCATGAGAGGGGAGGAAGCTATTGGTTCAGTTAGTAAGGCAAATGGTATTGGTATGTATGTCTGGGAGGAGTAGTTAGTGAAGGTAATGTTGGTCACTAGAATCCTATAGTGCCACACCCCAAGTATGTTAGTGCACCCTATTTAGTGACTTTGCAACTTAAGCCCAAGTCCACAGCCCCCACAGCTTCCACACTGTCTCATAGATTCCCAGTCAGTGTCTCACATAATATGCAGATTCTGAGTCTCCCTTCCTATTTACCTGATCTGAGGCAGAGCCCACAAAGACACAGTTTTTACTCATTCTGTGGGTGACCCTGAGGCAGAAAGCCCTTGTGTTGTGGAATATTATTTTAGCTATGTAACAATTGTAACATTTGTTTATACTGCAGAATATTACTTTGTAAAAGTGTGTTACATCTGTTTATGCTGCATTTGTTTAATGATGTGAGGGTTGTGTTTAATTATGTAAAGATGTGTCATATTTGTTTCACATTGCCTGCCTAAGGCACCTGACTTGTCTATAAAAAGCTGAATGGCTAATAGCTAGGCAGGAGAAGGATAGGTGGGACTGGCAGACGGAGAGAATAAGTAGAAGAGAAAAGAACAAGAAGAAAGAAGGTGAAGAGAGCAAGGGAGAAAGAGGGACACGCCCAGGGCAAGAAGCCAAGCAGCAGCCAGCCAGACTGACACAAGAAAAGTAAGATATACAGTAGGAAACAAAAATAAAAAGCCCCAGTGAAAAAGGTAGATAAAGAGAAACAGGTTCGCTTAACTTAAAAGAGCTGGCCAGAAATGAGCTTCAGCTAGGCCAAGCATTCATAGCTAATAATACGTCTCCATGTCAGGATTTGAGAGCTGGTTGGTGGCCCAAAAGAAAAAGCCTGCTACACCCTGTTCTTGTCACCCTCGGGTCACTGACTCATTGTCAGTAGCTATATTGCTGAGAGAAGTTTGTAAAGAGCAGAATGATATCATTGCCACATGGATAGAACAGAAAAATACCAATGCAATCACATAGTCATTGCTCCCTCGGTTACATTATTGAGGTGAAGTAGAAGGGTGGAAGCAGGTGACCATCACCTGTGAAGCATCAGTGTCCACAGGCACCATGAGAGGAGATGCGGGTGCTTAGGAGACTCTTGTTTAGTCCTCTTGACAACACCATCAACTGCTGATTGACCTAGGAAAACACCAACGACCCCCACCCAGAGAGGCTAATAGTGTATTTAAGTTCACATGGCAGTAAGTGCTCAAGCTGCAATAGTAGTTCTTCCCATCTTTAGAAAGATAGTTAAACATAGAAAACCACAGCATCCAATCCAAAAACATGGTCCTGGACACAAAGGGACCATTAAACAACTCAGAGGAAGCAAAGAGGCAAATTCAGGGAGTTTATTCTATAAGAAAATCAGCCTGATGTTTGCTTGTCTTTGAGGCAGCAGGGTCTCATTTGCCACCCAGGTTTGAGTTGTCACCCACCCATCTCAGCCTCCAGGACTAGGATGACAGGCATCAGCCACCACAACTAGCCTGACCCCTTTCAAAGGAAGAAATAATCAAGAACATAGCAGAGGGCAGGGCCACAGGATAATGCCCCAAACTTGGTGTTAATAAGAGACACAGCTGTGAAGCTTGTCACCTTCCACGATGATATGAAAGAATTATTAAGGTTAAGAGTGCAAGTGCAATGAAGTTTTTATAAGAAGATGTTCTCAGACATAAGAGACAGAAGAGGAAGAAGTTGGGAGAAAATGACAGCCTGAAAATTCTCATGAAGCCCAGGCTGGCCCCGAGCAATGACCTTGAATTCTTATCCTCCTGCCTCTGCCTCTCAAGTGGAATAACAAATGTACACCACCACCACCTCCACATTCTGCTTGGAACTTCATTTAAATGCTTTAGGATGAAACAAAAATGGCAGAAAGAATGCAAATGTGATAACATCCTTTTAAATTTTTATTTTAGGAGGAATGATCTATCTTTTTTTGTAGGGCAGGGTCTAGGCAGCCCAGGGAGGCTCTGAGCTGGTGAAGGCAGAGGATGAGCTTCAAGTTCTAATCCTCCAACTTCCATCTCTAGAGTGGTAAAGTTTATATTACAGGTTTTCATGCCTCCACAATCCCATCTCAGGTGATGTTGGGAATGGAACCTGGAGCTTATAGCATACTAGGCATGCTCTACCCGATGAGTGACATCCTTAGCCAGTGTCTTCATTGTTGCATCCGTGAAGAAGCATATGGAAGCTTATGGTGTAGTTTTCTTTATTGTAGTTTTCTTTGTTATTATTGGGGGTTTGTAATGACTTGTGTATCCCTGTTCATACCCATCTGTTCCTGGCATGTGTCTGGAGGTCAGAGGACAACTTTTGGGATCCTTCTACCTTGTTGAGTTGGGGGGCCTTCACTTGTTCATTCTACAGTGCCACATGCTCCAGACGAGCTCTCCTGTAGGCTTCCAGGGGGTTCTTCTGTCTCCACTTTCCATCTCATAACTTAAAAGAGTGGGAATCATAAATACACACTGCCTGTCTCTCTGTCCTTACCATTGCTGGTCCCCATGGTGTTGTTTTCTGTACTTATGTGAGTGCTTGAATATTTGTATGAAACAATAGTAATTTTTGTTTGACAGGTTTCCTGTCAAACACAAATGACTGAGTGTCATGTACTAGAGGCCAGTGCTGTCAAAACCTGCTAGGGCCTGTGATGGTTATAATGGTGTGTTGCTTGGGGAAAGTGCTTATCTTTCCTCCCTCTCTCTCTCTCTCTCTCTCTCTCTCTCTCTCTCTCTCTCTCTCTCTCTCTCTCTGTGTGTGTGTGTGTGTGTGTGTGTGTGTAGACCTTCCCTGGGTAATAAATCACAGACTAGTGAAAGCAGAGAAGGGGACACCAACACAGAAAAGGCAAAGATGGCTTATGTGTTATGTCAGGTTAAGGACATTTCCTTTCCCTGCAGTGGTTTACTTTTTTATTTATTTGGATTTCTGTGTATGAGTGTTTGACTTGCATGTATGTATCTGAACAAACTTGTATGCCCGGTGCCCACAGAGGTCAGAAAAGGGCATCTGATTCCTTTTAACTGGAGTTATAGATGGTTGTGAGCCTCAGGAATTGAACCCTGGGGCCTCTGCAAGAGCAACAAGAGCTCCTACCTGCTGAGCTACCTCTCTAGCCCCTAAAGTCCCTGATCTGGAGGAATTCCTGCCCTCTTATTCTCATGCGCTGGTACTTTAGAAAATCACAATCTAGCATAGCCCCCTTCCCAAACCTTATCTTAATGGATGGCAGGGTTTTCTCTTGATGACATGCTCCAGATTACCTTAAGACCAAAGCACAATTTTGTGAATATTTCGGGGCTTGAGATCACCCCCTTTTCTCAGTCTAATAGCAGATGGCTTAAAACTTCCCAACTCTCCTGTGTTAAGAGACAAGCAGGAATCATCAAGGGGAGAAAGGGTCTAGTGCCTCCTGCTCATCACTCATCGGGACTCTTGGATTAGCTGTAAGCACATCCCATACTGAAAGTGAACCATAATGACTTACTTCTTACATTCAGAGGGAAACTTGGCATGTCAGTCCTCACCTTCTACTGTTTTGAGATGGGATAGTCACTGCTTCTTATGCCAGGCTAGCAGGCCTTCAAGCTTCCAGAGGTCTCCTGTCTCTACTTCTATCTCCCAGTAGGAGTGTGCTAAGATTACATTGTGTTACGAGTCTGACCTTTGTATGAATGACCTTTGCATGCTCTGAGAATCTGAACTGAGGTCATCAGGCCTGTGCAGCAGGTGTTTTTCCTACTCAGGTTAAGGACATTTCCTTTCCCTGCAGGAGCTGTGAGGTTCTGGTCTATCTAATTGTGCTGACTGTCCCAGGTAGCCACTTCATGAGGGTGTTTGTAAGTAGGTCACATATAAATAGCAGGCATGCTATTTATAGATCTGAAAGGCCAAGCATATCTGGAATTCCTGCCTAGCTCATTTCTCAGTGCCAGCCACTTGAGGAAGAGGGGTGGTTCTGTGTAAATATAGCAACAGGAGCCCCTCTCCAGCTCACCCCTCTGATGCACAGGCAGTCCTTTGACTTACCCAAACTTCCCATCAACTATTTTAAGTTGATAGCCTCAATTTGCATTTAAAAGTTTATTTTCCTTTGAAAAGTCTGCACATGTGTATTGAGACTTATCCAGCTGGAACTTCAAAAAGAAATTTGGCTCACTGTCCCAGGCTTTACACACAGCAAATGTAAATGCTAACTGCACAATGATTTTAAGTAACAATGGTGTGAAAAAATCTCCTTAGTGATCCGGGACCTCAGGCCTGGCCACCCTTCCTGCCTCTGTATCTACCCTTGGTTGGTCCTGTTTTCCCACTTCCTGCAGCACTGATGCTGGTGGCTTAGGACCCTCCACGTAGCGTGCCCCTCCCCCGCTCCACAGATCTCCCAGCTGCCATCTGTTCAGGTCTTTCCTGGTAGTTCTGACTGAAAGTGGCCTTTCTTTCCTTTCTGTACTTAACTGCCTTGCAAAAGGCTTTTGTGTCTCTTCTTACTAGCATGCCTAGTTCTCTGTGAGCCCCTCAGTATAACCTTCTTTCCTCCCTTCCTTTCTTCCTTGAGTGTTTATGCAAGTTTGTGCAGGTGCACACTTGAGTGTGGAGAGCAGAGGACAGCCTTGGTGTCACCCTCAGGAGCATTATTCACCTTCTTGGTGGCAGGCTCTCTCATTGGCCAGGAGCTCACCAATTGGTCTAGACTGGCAAGCTGCTGAGCTTCCAGGGACCATCCTGCCTCTGCCTCCCGAGCACTGGGATTACAAATATGTCATCACACCTGGCTTTTTTTTTTTACATGGGTTCTAGGAATTTAACTCAGGTCCTTATGTTTGCAAGACAAGTACTTTTACCAACTAAGCTATCTCTTAAGCACCCACCCACCACTACACACAAACACACACACACACACACACACACACACACACACACACACACTGAGACAGTGTCTTGCTGAGTAGCACAAAAACTCGCAGCAATCCTCCTGCCCCAGACTCCCGAGTGCTGAAACTACAGGCCCTACCATGCCCAGCTTGTTTGTTTGTTTGTTGCCTATCTATAGCAGCTAGCCTACTGACTTGTTTCTCTACGTGATGGTGGTCTGCATCTAATAGACTAAGGAAGGAAGGATGTAGTCCTCTGTGGGACTTGCTGAGTAAATCTCAGTAGTACAGAAAATATCCCAATCAACAAACGTAAAATGTTTAGAAGGAATCTGTAAGGCCTTTCAATTTGAGACATTTGTGTGCAGAACTGGATTTCATAGAATCCCACAGTACTTTCAAGAAGGCATGGACCTTTTCAAAGAGGCCCAGTTGAGTTCAGTTGACTTTCAGTTTTGTGATTGTTTTGACTGGGTTCAGGGCCCAGGTAGTAAGATTAAAGTAAACAGAGTAAATTCTCCATCCTTGGGCCTGTCTTTCAACAGGCATGGTTCTCTACAGGATCTCTTTTCCATCAGATACCAATGATGAACACCTGCTTAGTGCCTGTAGGACAGCCGAGGCTGCAAATGGCCCCGGGCATTGGGAATCTCTTTTTAACTATTCTTTTAAGTTTTGGTTTAAAATCTTTAAATTATGAGTGTTAGCAGGCCCCTGTGAGGGGGCTGCAGTCCACCCTGATAAGAGTGTAAAACCAGCCTGCTCTGGTCTGTGACTCAGGTTTTCCCTCTTCCTGAATCCTAGGTCCTGGTTTTTGTTTCCCACCTTGAGTTTGCATCGATTGGCACACTGGACAGTGCTGAGAGCTGATAGGTTTTCTGCACCCCATTAATAGGTTTCTCTGCCAACTCAAAAAGCCAGATCAAGCCAAATTAAAACGTAAAAGCCCATGTTTATGTGAGCAAAGCACTCCCAGTGACCCTCCAGCTCCCACAGAGCAAAAGGGTGGTGGGAGGGAGGGCAGAAAAAATTATATGGCCATTCTAAAGGAGGGGGCTTAAATACCCTGTAGGCATGGGGCACAAACCACAAGCTGGGTTTGTGCCCAGTTCTAATGCTTTGGGTAGGAACTTGGGGAGCAGGCAGCCTCAGGGGAGGAGCTGCCACGACTGCCAGGAATCTGGAACTGGACTTTTGGTGGTCTTTCTGAAAGGGCGGGTTTGAAGAGGGAGGAATAGGGCCAAGCTGGAGATTCCAGCTGAATAAAAACCACCTACAGAAGAAGGCAACATGCACAAGGATGACCCTAGCCACATTTTTCAGCCCTTACAAGGAGGGGCATAATCACATTTCCCACCCAATAGATATGACTGTGGAAACACCAGTAACAACTGACAAGATGTAGAGAAATTGGCATTCTGGTGGGAGTATGAAATGCTACCACTGCTGTGGAGATTAATTGTCGGCAGGGACTGAATCTTGTCCCTCAGAATCCATACATTGAAGGACAGAGGTCTAATGGAATGGTATTTGGAACTTAAAAGATAATTAGTGTAAGGCACTAAACCAAAAGGACTGGCTTCAAAGGAAGATACAAGAAAGTGCATACAAAATAAGACACAGAAATAATGGCTGTCCTCCAGCCACTGTGCTGCATCCTCCAAGCCGGTCAATCTTCCCCACTCACTGTGTTCCTCTATGTTGGCAAGTCCTCCATGCTGACGGATGCCCAGCTCACCAAAATCTTCCATGATGATAACTCACCCCCCCCACCATGCTCCTCAGGCTGATAGTCCTCCCTCCCACACCATGCTCCTCAGGCTGATAGTCCTCCCTCCCACACCATGCTCCTCAGGCTGATAGTCCTCCCTCCCACACCATGCTCCTCAGGCTGATAGTCCTCCCTCCCACACCATGCTCCTCAGGCTGATAGTCCTCCCTCCCACACCATGCTCCTCAGGCTGATGATAGTCCTCCCTCCCACACCATGCTCCTCAGGCTGATAGTCCTCCCTCCCACACCATGCTCCTCAGGCTGATAGTCCTCCCTCCCACACCATGCTCCTCAGGCTGATAGTCCTCCCTCACACACCATGCTCCTCAGGCTGATGATAGTCCTCCCTCCCACACCATGCTCCTCAGGCTGATGATAGTCCTCCCTCCCACACCATGCTCCTCAGGCTGATAGTCCTCCCTCCCACACCATGCTCCTCAGGCTGATAGTCCTCCCTCCCACACCATGCTCCTCAGGCTGATAGTCCTCCCTCACACACCATGCTCCTCAGGCTGATGATAGTCCTCCCTCCCACACCATGCTCCTCAGGCTGATGATAGTCCTCCCTCCCACACCATGCTCCTCAGGCTGATAGTCCTCCCTCCCACACCATGCTCCTCAGGCTGATAGTCCTCCCTCCCACACCATGCTCCTCAGGCTGATAGTCCTCCCTCACACACCATGCTCCTCAGGCTGATGATAGTCCTCCCTCCCACACCATGCTCCTCAGGCTGATGATAGTCCTCCCTCCCACACCATGCTCCTCAGGCTGATAGTCCTCCCTCCCACACCATGCTCCTCAGGCTGATAGTCCTCCCTCCCACACCATGCTCCTCAGGCTGATAGTCCTCCCTCACACACCATGCTCCTCAGGCTGATGATAGTCCTCCCTCCCACACCATGCTCCTCAGGCTGATGATAGTCCTCCCTCCCACACCATGCTCCTCAGGCTGATAGTCCTTCCTCACACACCATGCTCCTCAGGCTGATAGTCCTCCCCCCCACACCATGCTCCTCCATCTGCCTCTTCTCTTTCCTATATCTTTTAAAGACACTTCATAGCTTTTTTTTAGCAATTTAAAATATTTTTAGATAACCAGTAATTAATTTTGATTTGTTTGTGAATGAATCTTTTTCCTCTCAAAAACCAAAACATTTGTAAGGCTTCGCAGGCACCTCTTCTGTAACATGAGGCTAACGTATTTCATTTTATCAAACATCAGAGAGACCTTCCCATCCTCACCTTAAAGTCATATTACTCATGAATATTTTTGCATAGATGTTTTTGCTTTATATATATATATATATATATATATATATATTTCTTGACTTCCCCTAGGGAAAGTTGTATGACCTACTTTTAGACACCTTTCCCCCAATAGTGTATGTGTTCTTATGAAAATGTTTACTATAAATTTGAATTACAATTTTGATTTACACAGCTTTTTTTATTTCAGATGCTATCTGATTGACTTCTTAAACTTTTATTTTGCACAAATCAGGAAGTCAGGTTTGTTTTAAACAGAATAAGTTACGGACGATGTGGAGACTTTGTCATTTCCATTTTTAGACATTTTCTTTATTTCATTGGCACTTTATTTTTTAAATCCAGACTCACTATGTATTGTAGGATAGAAACAGTAGTCACCATTCTCCAACCTCAGCCTTGCAAATACTGAGATGGCAGTTCTGTGCCACCCCACTCAGCTCTCCTCCTTGCTGCTATTATCTCTAATAAACACCACATTGGATGCTTAATTGGATCAAAGCCATGAGGTTAGGCTCTCTAAGTTGTTGCTTCTCTGAAATCCCTAGGTACCTTACAGACATCACACCCTGAACTGCTCCAAAGACTGCACCAAACAGTGGCTTCAGTCAGTTTTCATATTAAAGTGACAGTCAGTGCAGAAACCATTTAAGCTGGCACTCTGAGTGACTAAGTGAATATTCAATATATTGAAAGGGTAAAGTTTAAATGTGTAAAGTGGATGTATTTGCATGAATTTTGGAGTTGTAAACACCTATGAAAAACTTCACACTTCAGAATTAAATTACTCCTTTTAGATTCCCTGTTCTGTTTTGTCTTCATTTGTTTTTGATGTTGTCTTCTGTTGATCAGAGCTGCGCTTCTGATTTCTGACCCATGCAATAACATGGTTAGTGCAACCATGTATAGTTTGACACCTTCCAACTGGCATGAGGTCAGGTGCCATCTTTGCTCTGTAAGTGCTCCAGTGGGTAACAAACACAGCAGAGGGTGGTCCTGGTAAGAAGCCAAGCATGAGTCTGCCCATCAGTCAAAGAAAATGATAATGTTACAGTCCCACAGAGCGCATGGTCCCCTCACCACTCACAGACTGGAATATCATTTTCCAGGTGTTGTATATTCCACGGTCCTTAGAGACAAATTCCAGTCCCCCTGCTCAAGGCTCCAGGTCCAAGCAGCAGACATCCTGTCTGCAGTCCTCAGAGAACCAAAACTCCTTATAGTTTTTTTTCTTTGTAATTTAAGTAAAATTACAGGTAAGTATTTTGCCATATTAGCCTAGGACACACAATCCCTGAAGAGACAGAAAATTGTTTGGCAGAACAATTCAGAAGAGGCCAGGGTGTAAGTTCAGCCTAGGGCAAGGCTGACCCTTGGGTCCTTTTGCTCCAGGGTCCACACCAGCCACAGTGACTCACTAGATCATCTTATTTCACAGAGATGATGTGAAAACCAACTGCTAAAGGGTGGGAAAGACTTCGATTCCCTGGGAATGGATGGATGCTAAAAACATCAGCGATAAAAGTTGCAGCCATTAGGATGATGTGTGTTTCTGCCAGTGCAAACCATAGTCCTGTTAAATATTAAATAGTTAAATGTCAATGGTGAATTAATGAATGGATAGAAGATTCACCCTTTAAAAAAAATCTCCAGCAGGTCACTTTATGGTTTTTAATATCGGAAGGGATGACAGACACCCTCACTGCTGTTTTAATTGTTCGTGCTGTCACTGTATCTGGTTAGCAAAACTTGTGCATGCCATGGGAGGCTGTGTGGAGCCTTTCCTAGCTGACTTACAACAGACAGCTTTTCTATTAGTTTTTATTTTTACCATTATGGTGTGAGTGCAGGTGCATGCATCCCATAACACACTTGTGAAGGTCAGAGGATGACTGCGAACATATTTCTGGGGATCAAATTTAGGTGGTCAGACTTGCATAGCTAGTTCTGTCAGCCACTAAGCCATCTGGCTGCCTTGACTCTCTTTAATTTTCACACAGGGTGACTAGTGAATGGGCATCCTCAAGCACACTGACCCTTGCCTATCAGTTGCAGGTTCCTATTGATATCTGAGGAGGGTGATGCTGAGCTCTACCATCAGACACAGAAGCAGAAGTTTTGGCTTCCCAGGTGCCTCGGAGAGGAGCTATGCAGCAGGAGGTGTGAGCTTCTGATAGCAATGCGATTCATGCCAAGAACTCCTGGAGAGTAGTCATTCCCCCAAAGACAGTGTTTGAAACTCTTAGGATCCTATGTGTGGGGAAACATGCTGTGTCTCATATGGTGGCATCTGTAATTTTACTTAGGAGTTGGATGGTGTATCCCAGTGGTAGCCAATGAAGAGGCATCCCTGGAGCAGCTGCATCAGTACCAGATGAAAGCTGTTGGAGGTTCAACTCCTGTCTCTGGCTTTCCTGCATCTGAAACGCCAGGAGTAGGGACTATGGTTTGTATTTACAAGACCTTCCTGGGATTTCAGTCTTAAATAATGTGGAGAGAAACTCATCACTGGATGCAAAGCCCAAGTCTAAATCCAGTACCCCCACCTTACTAATGGGGTGCCTTCCTATGCTTCCATTTCTTCACCTACAGACCAGAGTATTAATATCCACAAAAGGATTATGATGAATTGATTCACATATTAGAACAAATGAAAGGGCACCCACAATAGACCAAAAAGTGATTACACCCAAGTCTAGCTTACTAAACCAGAGAGTTTATTGGGGTTACTCACAGAAACATGGTGCCTTGAAAAGCTCACCCCAGCACGGATGACAACTTAGGACAACTGCATCCCTGGAGCTTTTAGACAGCTCAGCTAATAGTCTCATGTCCCCCAGCAATTGTTACTGCTTATAGAAGAGGGGTCTTTGTGAGTCTTGTAAGCTTCAGGACCTTCCTGAAGCTTGATTTATTGTCTTCTAGAGCCTTAATGGAGTGCTTCCTGTGGCAGAAAATGGCTACACAGCACTGATGTGAGCACACAGACCAGTGAACAAGTGAGGTGGTTCAGAAACTTCCAGGGTAAAAGCAATGCTCAAAAGGTTGCTATTGAGGATGTCTCTTGCTTGCCTGTGTCTAAGGGTTCTGCCTGGAGTCATCGGGTGAGTGTGACAGCAGCAACAACAGAGTAGAGTCTGGACTCTGGGGAGCAGCAGGGCTGTGCAGCCTGTCAGGAGCATTCTCATGCATGGACAGCTAGAAAGCACACTGGGTCTCAGGGCCAGGCCAGTGTTGGACTCAGCCCTACCATAGCAGATGCCATCTGGGGTGAGGGCCTAGCTGCTGATTAGAGACCAGCAACTGTGAGGAAGCAGCAGCAGGGTAGTCCCAGGAACCATCAGCTCGGTGGGAAGCACCGGAGTGAGACATGCCCATCAGTGTCTCCCAGCTGGCCATCATGATCACCAGGTGCCAGTTCCCCAGGAGGGCTCAGGCCAGGTGGCCTCTAGGATGTGGCAGGTAGTTTCTAAGCAAGTTGGCTGGCACTGGGGGCATCAGTCCATCCTTGGAGGAAGATCTGGGTGGTTCACTTCCTGCCTACTACAATCAACATGAGAAGACGCAAACTAAAGGGAGATGGAGTAAACAGAGAGGCCATGGCTAAGCTGGAGAGCCAGTGGGGTAGAGAACTTCTCTTTGCCTTTTAGCAACCAGACCAAACACAGAAGATCACACTCGGGTTCTGGGGCCATTTTAAAAATATTTATTATTCTTTGATAATAGGATACATGTATATAACATAACTTGTTCATTTTCACCTCCCCCTACCACTCCCTCTCCTCCTCTTCACCGCCCCACCCCATAATTCCTTCTTCCCAACAAGTCCCTCTCATATTTTCATGTCTTTGTGTTTTGTTTGTTTTCTTGGGACCCACTGAGTTTAATTGGAGTTGTGGGCATGAGGATGGGTGAGGGGTCATTTACTGGAGCAGTGCAATTTACCAGTGACTACATCCCAGCATCTCTCAACTGTGAATAGTTCTCAGAGGAGGGCGGGGCCTCATGGACCCTCCTTTGTTCAAGGTGGAACGTTGTTAAGAATCAATGGATCAGCAGCAGTTACCTCTTGAAATTTTATTTATTTTGTCATATGTGTATGAGTGTTTTGCATTCGTGTATGTCTGTGTACCACATATGTACAATGTCCATGGAGGCCAGAAGAGGGTGTTATATTCCCTAGGACTAGAGTTACAGATGGTTACAACCTGCCATGTGTATGCTTGGAGTTGAACCTGGGTCCTGTGGAACAGCAGCCAATGCTGTCAACCCCTGAGCCATCTCTTCAGCCCCTAGATCCATGACTTTTTATTTTTATTCACTTTGTTTCTCTTTAGGATGTGGATGTGTATGCTTATGTGGGTGGTCTTATATTCTTATAGTCGAGTATGCACATGTGTGTGAGTGTGTGTGCATGCCTATGTGTGCTCATGTGTGTGTTTGTGTGTGTGTGTGTGTGTGTGTGTGTGTGTGTGTGTGTGTGTGTGTGTGTGTACTGATGCCAGTAAAAGAACAACGTTGGGTGTCACTCCTCAGGTGCCTCCCATCAAGTAGGCTAGGCTGGCTGGGGATGGGTCCAGATCTGCTTCCCTGGTGCTGGGATTACAAGCACTTAAAACAACAAAATGAGTTCTAGGGGCCATACTTAGGTCCCCAGGTTTTAAGGCAAGCACGTTACTGACTGAGCCACCTCCACAGCTCCACCCTGGCTTTCCTGAGTCCACTAGATACTCTGGGTTGAAGTGACCACCTTGCCCATAATTCTTAACAAATGGGGTTGACAGGAGACATGCACCTGCTAAAGAACACTGCTCCTCAACTAGGAACTGCTGTTCAAAGGACTTAACCCCGTGTCACACGAAATAAGCAGAAGAATTCAAGTGTTGCGCTCTGAGGAGGAAAGAACAGCTTCCATGTAAAAGATAAGTCAGCACAGTCTCTAAGAAACCGCTAGTATGCCTGAGGTAGTTTTACTATGTTAGTAAAATCCATAAAGTATCCACCAAGGTGTATGGTTACAAAACAAAGATGAAATGAGATATTTATTAATGAAGCACTAGAAGAGTCAATATGAGACAGCTCCATTGCCTTTACTTAATGTGATGCTAGTGTTATTTACAGAGTTCCATCAAACTAGCAGTATGAGTCTGGCACGGATGCTACAAACCCATTGTTCTTAAAGGTAGCATGCTACACCAGGCCATGAGATAGGCCACTTAATTTTGCCACAACTTCTTCCTGGTCACACCACTGTGAAGCTTTTAATTATGACTTGCACTGCCTGCTGCCTGGCAACCCATTACATCAAAGTCATGGCTTATAGAAGAAGGCTGATCTGTTCTCTTCTCTGTCCATAGATATAGAAGGGGTTGATTCCTTGCAGGTTGTTCTAGGTTCATTTCTGTTGCTGTGACAAATACTCCACCAAAATCAACGTTGGGGGAGAAAGTTGATCACTTGTAATTCTAGGTCACAGTTCATTATTGAGGGAAGTCAAGGCAGAAACTTGAAGGCATGCCTGCTTGCTTTACCTCTGACCAAGGAATTCACTCTTCATGGCCAATGAAATGTGGCAGGAACCATTGAGGATGCTACTTGCTGGCTGGCTCACAGGCTGGCTTATACTTAGCTAGCTTTAATTTTTTACTTTTTCAGATTTATTTTTAACATCTTATGTGTATGAGTGTTTTGCCTGCATGTATATCTTGTACATTTACAGTTGGTGCCTAAGGAGGTGGTGAGCCTCCAAGTGGATGCTGAGAATCGAACCCAGGCCCTAGGCAACAACAATAAGTTAGCTATCTTTCTTAAACAGCTACCTGCCAAAGGAATGGTGTTGCCCAGAGTAGTTATACCAATTAACAATCAAGACAACCCCCTTCCCACATGCCTACAGACCAAGCTAATCTAGGCAATTCCTCAGCTGAGATTCTCTTGCCAGATAATTCTAGATTGTGTCAAATTGATGGTCAAAGCTAACCCTGACTCTATAATACACTTTTTTTTAAATGACTGTCCTCCACCTCCTGAGTAGTAACCAGCAGCAAAGCGAGGGTCCTCATCATCTCAAACAGCCATCACTGGTGTAAACTTGGCCCCTCATAGCAGTCATCCCTCTGGTCATGTGGTTAGGCAAGTAGCCTAAGTGGGTTCAATTACATGATCCCACCCCTGATGCTGTAGTTTGGATCTTAAATATCTCTCCAGTGCCTCGGGGTCAAAGGCTTGGTCCTCAGATGCTACTGGGAAGTAAAGGAATCTTTCAGAGGTCAGAAAGTTATGTCACTGGGGATGTGCCCAAGGAGAGTTGGCCCTTCACTCTCATTTTTCTTTCTCTCATTTACTTCCCAACAAGGCAAATTACCCCACCACCACCCCGCTCTAAAGACACACATATACAACTTCCCATGTTCTCCCTTCATGACCTGTTGCACCACCTCAGGTCCGTAGTGTGGGGGCCTCCTGATCGTGGGTCAGAACCTGTAGAACTGTGAAGCAAAACAGCCTTTCACACCTATGATCCCAGCTCTCAGTGGGTGGAGGCCATCCTGGGCTACACAAGATCCTGTCTTTACAAACTAAACACAAAACAAAAGCAATTCTCCCCAGCTCTTCTCTTTGAAAAGCAAATTGTCTTGGGTGTTATTGCCAGGCAAAGCTACAGGTCCACTTGTTACTGATAGGGCAAAGCTCTTTCTTTCAGTCCTCTGAGCATGCCCACATGGCTGTGGTGAGCCTGAGCTCTAACAAAGCCTCCTTCTCACAACTCACTCTCAAACTCCCTCCCCTAAAGGAAGACTGTGACAGTCCAATACACCCCAAGCAATGCACCTAACAGGGAGCAGTCTCCATAACACAAGTGCTATCTCTTTGTGGCTTTTCTGCTTCTTGGCTCCTAGTAAAGTATGAGGCTCCATTTCAGGTGCTCTGGGCATGTCAAATTAGATGTTTCTCAGAAGTTCACTTTGTTGGGTTGTAAATTTATTTGAAATCATGAGGTTTAGAGCCCCCCCAACACACACACACACACACACACACACACACACACACACACACACACACAAAGAGCTGAAGGACAAAGTTAAATGTCTTTATGTGGTAATTTTAGGATTTTAAAAGAAGGTCTCATGCCCTGTGGTAAGGACAGTGAGACTTTCCTAGAATACACCACAAGGTTATGACAGGGCTGTGCCACTTTGGGGCATTCTAAGCACAAATGTGACTTTAACATTAACCTTAATTGAAGTTAATTTATTTGTGGTTATAAGATATTTCAAAGCATGAGGTTTTACAGGAGTGGAAACTATTTGCCCAGCCGACCTTGACCACATTCTAGGTTTAGGGTACATCTAGCAGGACACTGTAGCAATGACAGTCTGGAGTTAGAAGCAGCCATGCTGTAGTCCTGGTCCTCATATGACAACAGTTAAGTAAGTCAGACTCTCTGAGTGGGTTACTTCAAACAGGTGTGTGTGTGTGTGTGTGTGTGTGTGTGTGTGGTGAGGGTTTGGGTGACACACTGGAGCAAGGAAGCAGGACACTAACCTATCCAAGGATGCTGATTCTCCCTGACAATTTAGTGTGTGCCCTGCCCACTAAAGCACAGTGAACTTTAAACAGTGCGTGGTGGACCTGACCCGAAATTGCTGACACACTCTCTTTAAGACTGTGAGGCTCAAATATTTAGGAATCATTTTCTTCAACATGAATTTCTTCTTTTGTAGACTTACAATGTTTCACTAGGGTCCTTAATGTTTGAGAGGTAATGCATGCAGCTATCTAAGTTATGCACACACTGTTTATAAAGTGCACTTGCATATTTCTCCGCTTTAATTAGCAAGAGGATTCTCCACCTTCGGATTCCCACAGCCACAAGGAAGTACTGTGCTTCATATTGATGGATCTGATGATTCACCACAATGAGGTTACGGCCCACAAAATATAGTTCCATTGCCTAGAAAGTAGATACTTTTAATGTTGCAGTGTTGACTTTTAACGAATTTCATTGCATTTATTCATATGTATGTATGTATGTATGTATGTATGTCTTAGCATGGACCTCAAATGACGACTTGTAGGAGACAGTACTCTCCTTACAGCATGTGAATCTGGGCATTGAAGGGTCATCAGGCTTGGCAGCAAGGGTCCTTACACCACTGAGTGCATCAGTGCTGGAAGTTTTTAAATGGCACATTACATTTGAGAAGTTTTTTTTTTTTTTTCCTCACTTGCAAGTCTGGGGCCTGAAACATTTTTGTTGACCTTCATGAGTTGAAGAACCTGAAAAGGTAGTTTCCAAGTGAAAAAAAAATGTTGTCCTATTGTTTCAATTAAGTATAGGCTTAAAGGAACATGTTTGATTTTTTATGGCTTCAATCAGTTCTAATGACTGACTAAACCCCACTATGTTGACAAAGTTTTTAGACTTGAACTGAAAACCCTCATGGCCCACCTTGGCATATGCTGCTTGTCTCATGGTGATAGAGAGGCTTGCATAATACACTACTTGAAAATAATGAGGTTCACCAACCCAAAACAGCCAATAAACTCCAGATGATGATTAAAGATTTCAGCATAACTATAAAAACACTGACTTTTTGATTATGTGAAAAAATTTGAAAATGTTTAAAGAGTACAAATACAACCAAGAAAAAAAGAATTCTCAAAAGAGGCACTAAATATGCAATATTTATATCACATATAAGCCACTTGATCTCACTAGTAACTAAAGAACTAAAAGTTAAGGTGAAGTCATGCTATCTCTGTAATGGCTAATTAAAATAAATTGCCCAAAGTGGGTAGAGAAAGGGAGCAAGCCCACCTTGAGCACATGCACCTCAGGCAAGGTTCTTGGCTCACAGCTGACATTGCCTAGGGACAGCAAGCCTAGAGCAGGGCTGTGAGTCTGTTTATGATGTGACTTCTAAGATTCCACCCAAGCAAACAAACAAACCCACTGCAAGCCGCACAGAAATCTAAGTACATCCACGGCAGTGTTTTTCAGTAAAAGTAGCCACCTTGTACTCAATGCTTTTATATGACAGTTGGTGTTCTAAAACTCTACTTGTGCTTATGTGTGGGAAGGTGCACGAGAATGAGGGTGCACAGAGGTGCACCTGTGTGTAAGCACAGTGACAGTTTCAGAAATGTGTTCACCTCCTTTGAGGCAGGGTCTCTCACTAACCTGGAACCCACCAATTAGGCTAGTGTTCGGTTAGCCAGTGAGTACCAGGGATCCTCTTATCTCTACCTGTCTCCGGCTCCCCAGAGCTGAGATTTTAGCATGTGCCATTACGCCTGACCTTTTTATCTGAGTGTTGAGGATCAAGCTTAGTCCTTATGCTTGCAAGGCAAGCACTTTATTTAGTGTGCTATCTCTCCAGCTCTTGATATTATTATTTGGTTGTTCTTTGGGGGTGGAGCAGGTTTTGCACCAACCAGAGCATGCATGTGGTAATCAAAGGATGACTTCTGGGAGTCAGTTTTCTCCTTCCAGTATGTGTGTCCTGGGACTAGAACTTAAGTTATCAGGCTTGGCTACAAGCACCTATCCACTGAGCCATCCAACTGTACCTCTCCACTCCATAGCTGTTGAATAACTATTATCTCAGCTTTGTTGAAACCTACCAGATGAGTTAGACAGACCGAAGTCAATCCCATCCAAAACCCACTACAGCCACGTGGAGAAAGGAAAAACAGGTTGCTACTGATGGGATGGGTTAAGTACACTATAGGGAATCAACCATCAATCAGATTAGTAAGACCAGCATGGCTCAGGCTATGGAGAAGTGTTTGGAAAGCCTTCCTGATGAGTGACTGAGTGAGGAGAGGTGGCCCACAAGAATACATGCTTTGTTACCCAGCCTGCTCCTGCAGATCTGTGATCACTACTAAGCAGGAAGATGGAGAGAATCTGTCTCAGTAGAAAGTGGGCTGGGAGGTAGCTTTCGGGTAGAGTGCTTGCCAGGCATGTGTGAGCCCGGGTTCAATCTCTAATAATACTCCCAGCCAAAAAAAAAAAAAAAAACAGTGTTACTAGATCATACAATAAAATGTTAATAGGACCTGGCTGCAGATGCAGATGTGCAATGGGACTTACTTTGTTCTGGATACTTCTCACATTCCACATTCCCTTTAATCATAGGTATTACTGTTACTAAAATAACATGAAAGCACCATCTGTGCTGCCAGCCCCGTTCCCAGCGTGTGTTCTAACGTGGCAGAGCTGTGTGTACTACTATAAGAATGTAGAGCCTCGCAATCCAGCGCCTTCATACCCAGACTGTTCTCTGTATTTTCCTTGGACTAATAAAATGTTGAAACCTTTCTTCCCATACCAAAAATGCATTACACCATCTTAATCATCTAAGAATAAAGATATAGACACATTAAAATCCAACAGAAGGGTACAAAGCATGAAAACCATGCCTGAGCCCCACCCTAGAGCCCTTGTTCCCAGCAGCTTCTCCCTATCCTGAGAAGTAGCCAAAGCAAAGTAAAGCCTATCAAGATAGCAACCAAGAAGAACCATCCTGATCCTTGACTAGGTGACCTGCTTATGGGCTCCTGAGAAATCCAGTTGTCACCCTTGGTCTCCGGTGAACCATTGGAGCTGGCATGGTTTTCTTTTCCTGTTGCAGGGTGGAGAAGGAAGAAAGGTGACTTCGGGCCTATCCATTTGTAAGATAGTTTTCACAAGGGCACTATGCAATGGCAGAGCAAGGGAGGCAGCCACCTTCTCAGATTAAAATCACAGCTCCATCCCTCAGGGGCCAAGAAACCCCATGGGATGAGGAGAGGCTAGAGAACACCATGTTCCCATGGAGACTGCTTTGAATTTGTCCCTTACATTCTGTAGCATTGTGGTAGTCAGTGACCTTGTAGAGTAACAAAAGGATATATTTTCCCAATTTAAGGCCAAGAAGCCACTTAAGACTTCCTAGGAGAGCTATTGATCCTCTGCACATGGATGTGGGTATATCGTGTGTGCGTGTGTGCGTGTGTGTGTGTGTGTGTGTGTGCGTGCGCGCGCGCGCGCGCGCGCTCGCGCATGTGCGTGCTGTTATCTCTGTGTGTGTCTTTGTGTATTGTATGTGTGGTGTGTCTGTGTAAATATGTGTATGTGTGTGTGGTATGTCTTTGTGTGTGTGTATGTGTCTGCATTTTTGTATGTGTGTACCAATGCACATGCGCATATGTACACATGCATGTGGAGGCTAGAGTTAATGTCATGTGTCTTCCTTGATTGTTGTATGTCTTATATATCAACACAGACATATCACTTAAGCCCAGAGTTTTCCTATTTGTCTGGTCTAGTTAGCTAACTTGCACAGGGAACCTACCTCCATATTCTCATTGGTTGGGATTATAAGCCTGTGCCCCCCCACAACCAGCTTTTTCCTTTTTGTAAACTTGGTTGCTTGTGTGGCAAATTACTTTAACAACTGAACTATTTCCCTGGTCCTTTGTTCAGCAGATTTGTATTTAGTACCAACTATCTCCCAGGCCCTCTTCTGGAAGATACCAGGGACATAATGATTGACATTACCAACCTAAAACCCTATGCACTGGAGTTTACAGGCCAGACTCACAGTGTGTATGCTTTCCTTAAGAAAACGCAGTCTGTCAGTGTACTTCTCAAGAAATCCAGTGGGCCACAGGAAGCAGGCAGAGGACAGGTTGAGGAGTTGCCTTGGTAGTATATAGGATGGTTGAGGAATTGTGACACTGGGAACCAAGCTAGCCAGAGACACCCAAAAAGGTGCAAAGTGGGTCAGGATTGAGCCAAGCAAAAGCTGGAAGACAGATGAGGCAAAGCATCACACATAGCTAGTGTCAGCCATTGTCTAGCACAGTGGACCAGCTCCAGATGAATCTGCAGACACTGGTTCCTATGTGTCACTCCCAGAAGCAACGGGGCCTGCAGTGAAGGAGGGCTCAGGCCTAGGTCATGCTGGATAATAAAGTTGTACTTCAGAGTGCTAATGGGCTTTGGGAATCGTGTAGATGTCTGTTGCAGGAGCTATGTCTGAGACATTTCATGTGAGCCTAGTGAGTCACCTTGAGTTGGATTTCCATCCCATAAATAGTACAATTTCCTCAACACACTAGTTCCAGCTTTTCTTTCAAAAACTCGTGTTAACCTTGCAAAGAAAATAATGAGGAAAAATGTGGAATAATCTAGTCCCTTGTTGCAGTGGGACATCTCCTGAGCATAGGCCAGTGCTCCCGATAGAGTAGGCTGTGTCCTGAGTAGTACAACACCTGTATAACACATGCAGAAGCTTGCTGGCTGCATTGGACTATCCGTTCTTCCATTTAGTTAAGATCAAACTGATGTTTAAGTAGAACATGGTTTGATTGAACAAGATGTGTCTGCTCTAGCAAGATTTGCTGAATAAAATACACAGACTAAGGTGGAAACTAAGAAACTAAAAAATAGTTTAAACCCAAAAGTCACTTCTTACCAAGAAATGGGGAGGAAGAGGAGGAGAAAGGAGAAGGAGAAGAGGAGGAAGAAAGAAACCGTAAGGGCTGAAAAGATGGCTCAGTAGTTAAGAGTGCCTACTTCTCTTCCAGAAAACCTGGGTTCAATTCCTAACACTCAGATCAGATAGTTTACAATCCCCTGAATGTAAGATCCAAGGTTCAGTATCCTCTTGTGCTTTCCTGTGCATCTGTACACACATGGCGAATGTTTACACAGACATGCATATATACTATAAAAACTAAATCTAATAAAAACTAAAAACAAAAAAGTGAAAGAAATACCTATAAAATCTTTGTTTTTCTTTTTAAATGTTGGACTGTGGGGGGTATAACTCAGGGCATCCCACACAGTAGGCACACTTTCCCCCACCAAGCCACACCATAGCTTTATATGTTGTATTTAGTGTGTGTGTGTGTGTGTGTGTGTGTGTGTGTGTGTGTCTGTGTCTGTCTGTCTGTCTGTCTGTCTGTCTGTCTGTCTGTCTGTCTGTTTTTAGACAGTGTCTCGTGTAGCCCAGGCTACCCTTAACCTTCCTATATAGCCTCAAAAGACCCTTGAACTTTTGATCCTCCGGTGTCCTATCCCAAGTGTTGGGATTACAGGTGTGCACCACCGCACCCATTTATGTGGAGCTAGCAAGCTCTCTACCATCAAAGCCACATCCCCAACTCTGTGGTACCTTTTTAAGATAAAGATAAACAATGTGTGTTGATTTGTGTTGGCTTTATTACATCAATGAACAGGAAATCACAGCATCCAGCTTACTTTGGCTGCCTGCAGATCATATGAGGTGCTCTTGCTGTTGTCCCCAAGACAAAAGGCAGATCCCTGCCCTGCTGTCTGCACCAGTTCCCATCACCTGACTATGTCCTTCTCCCAGAATCTCCACTGTTTGAGTCACGGTGTGCACCCCTGGGGCATGCTGTCTGTACTGTCACATTCTAGCTGAAGTCCTCACGAGCCTCCTCTCTGTCCTTCCCAGAATCTGCCATCAGGAAGCATGTATGGAAACTAAAAGCCACTTCACATATCTGCTGTATCCATCCCCCAGAGCTTTATGCCTGTCCATCCCTGAAATCAGTTTCCTCATTTAAATCAGGACTGTGCTAGGTACCCATTTCATGAGCTTTCATGAGTATTAAGAATATGTCATCAGCACAGAGTGTATTCTAAATGACTGTGGTTGCAACCATTGTTGCCATTGACTCTGACACCCAGCCGTAACCCTCTTTGTGTTGTTCTCCAGGGGTGAAGGACAACAGATTCAGGGAGAAGGCTGATAAGAAACCCTTTGACCTTGCATTGCTGCTGGTTGAAGCTGGGTGGAGCTGTAGAGATGGTTTCAGTGGTGGGGATGGTGGCCAACACTATCGATGCCTGTTTTTCTGTTAGAGCAAGCTCAGCCCTAGCTCCCATGCTTCCTGTGATTCCAGAGGCTGTGGTGCATTGTGCTGAGCAGGAAGTGCCTGCACTGAAGTCAAGTCTGTAGACCCCCAACCTATGACTCAGACTGTTATGATTTCAAATGACTTTGCCTTGCTAAGCCCAGCTCTCCAACCATGAGAAGCTCAGTGATACTGAGCTATGCCAGCATCCAGGGACTGCACCATGCCAGAGACAACAACCAACACAAACATTCTTTTTTTTTTAAATACACACATGAGGAATTTAATGTTTCTTACATTATCTTCTATTAAGCAGTTTAACATTAACATTGCTAAATTATGTTGAGAAAACAGCACGTATAGGGAGTACATCATCTACACTTGGACTTGTACTCAGGAGGCAAACACATGAGGATCATGAGTTCAAATGTATCCCTAATCATTTCTGGCATCCAAGCCAGGCTCAATAATAAACAAGAATATCTGAAGGGTATTTGTAAAAATACAAATAAAATAACCAGGAACAACAAACCACCAATTTCAGATGAATCCTTATTTGAAAAGTATGATCACACACTGCCTATATTTTTAAAAAATGATCTACTAAGATGATGTGGTTAACAATCTATGCATTGCAGCAGAAAAATACCTATCACTAAGTAAATACACAAAATGAACAAAAGCCAAGGAAGGAATATAAGGACAACAAATAAACTTCACTGAACGGATTGCTACACATACAGCACACTTTAGCATGTACCTCAAATATTTCAAAATAGAACCCAAAATGCAGTGATCACCAAAATCAATTGCCATGCTCTGCTTCGTGCCAAAGCTTAAGAACGTGAGTTTGTAGACCCCTGCTTTAGATGCCATGCAGCTTTTATGATGATCCTTTATCCTTCTGCAACCAAGGGACATATTAAATGTTGTATACGGTGGTAAATATATTATAACACAACAGGAGAGAAAATAATATAAATCCATAAGTTTTAGACATAAATTAGTTGTTCCATGCACTTGAAGAAAAGCATGAATCTAAAAGTGATACACTATCATTTAAAATCATTGTGCAAGTATTACAGGTATGGAGGGAAAGGTTTTCCAACTGTCATGTCAGTCTATACCTAGAGCTGTGAAGGGAAGATGCCCTGGATAACTGCAGCTCTGAAGAGACAGGTGTCCTGACTGTTGGGAAGTCATGCTATTCCTGAATCTTTGGAGGGAATGTATCCTGGATAGCTAGGGAACTGAAGAACCCTGAGGGTGAGATGTCAGGCTACATATGCTGCTGGGAAGGGAAGGTATCCTGGAGACACACGTGAGAGGAAAAAGGCATCCTGAGGGTCAGGAAGTCAGGTTACTCATGAAGTTGTGTTCCAGTTTGGGATGTTCTCCGTGAGGGATGTAGCAGTCCTGCTCCTCTCAAATTGACAACCATTACAAATGAGATTTGCTCCACTCTGCTAAGAGAGTTTACCAGCAGATTGTCCATTACGTCTCTTCTCTTCTCTGCTATGGAGTATCCATGCAATGATTAATATTTCTTCTTAGCTGCAGTCCAAATTGACACTTCTCTTCCTCACTCAACTGTAGGGGAAACTGCTCCAGACACGTAGCAGTCTGCTACAGCACCAGTGAAAAGAATTTACTCCCACTCTTCTCCCCTAAGGGAGTTTCCCGGCAGAGGTGAATGCACTTCTCTGATCCACTTTACTAGGGAGTTTTTATATCCACTTTGACAAAAGATGGTCTTCACTGAAATTCATTCAACAGGTTTATTTCAGAAGGAGGAATCCAGGAAACTGGCTGCCACTACCAGTATGGAAAATGCCAGCTGCCAATAAACAAGCATAGGGTTTATACACGTCTTCTTAGGGTTATAGGTTTCAACACAAACATTCTAACAAGCCATTAACTCTCTCTCTTTGAGGTTGCAGCAGGTTCAGATGCTTTAAGACCTAAGAATTCCTACTAAGTTGCTCTGACATAGCTCTTCTTGGCTCAGAGAGAGAGAGAGAGAGAGAGAGAGAGAGAGAGAGAATTGGAAATTACTCTAAAGAAACATACAGTCCCAAGTGCAAATCCCCAGTAAGATGTCTTCGTCATTAACAGTACTGGCAGATGCCTCTGACTGCCTCCACACAGCAGGAAGAATGATGGTCATTCTCCCTGCCCTTCATGGAGTTTGTAGAACTGATGCATCAGTCTAGCAAGCAATAACTGAAAACAGCAGGTAGGTGTGCCTGAGTCCCCAGAAGAGGTCTGTTTGCTGGTTGCCCAGGTTGGGGAATTCCCATTAGAGCCCCTGAGGGTACTGGCATTTTGGTGAATCTAACTGTGTGGCTGCTGGAAGCTGGACCCCTGAATCAAATGATTAGTTTCCTCTATTAAGGACGGAATAAGAGTTGGAATGGAATCCACCAAGAAAATCTGCTTCATTTCTAAATATTTGTTAACTTCATAAAATTTTTGCAAAGTCTTATTTAACTGCATGTAGAAAATGTTTTTTACCTCATGTTGTGAGATTATAAAAAACAACAAAAGAAAACATAGCAATACAATTCAGAAGCATGGGGGATGCCAGATGTCTCTGAATTTCTATTTGCAGTTATAGTACTGAATACAGGGTCTGGGGCTCTAGGGTCTGAGATACTCTAGCAGCACCTCAGCTCTATCTACCGCCACTTAGATGCAGGACACAGCATCCTTATTAGCTTTTCTCCTGACCTGTGATCAGAAACAGACATTCATTATGATGGAAGACCGACAAAGTGCCTGGGCCCTGCCCCTGGCATTGGCGCATCACCTAAATGTAGCAATCAGAGAAACTGACCTTGACAAATCCACTTAATTGTCAGTCAGAGAAAAGGCAAGTATTGAAATGTAGCCCAGGAGAAAGGGCAAGAGTCTTGAGATACTTAATGTAGAGGAGAAGATATTAAGCCAATGTAATGGTGCCCACAAAGAAACATCATTAGAGTAGGTATGTGCACACAAGGATGGGTTTAAGCAAGTTCACGTCTAGTATCCTTGACCTGGGCTGTGTGACTTTGTACCCTGAGACAGAGCTTAAGGTCAGAGGTTAGTAATCTAGTTTTCACATACTCGCTCTAGCTGGGCAGATGCCATATTAGATGGGCAGTGGGTTCCCTCTTGTTTACCTTTAAGAGGAACTGGGAGATTTACTGTTGAGTAGCAGGGTGTGTGTTAGGGACTTCTAAGATCAGTTCTTCTGTATATTACTCAGGGCCAAAGAAAAATGAATCATAAAACATACAGGAAATGGATGAATCTGGAAAGTATAATAGTAAGCCAGATGACCTAAACTCAGAAAGAAAAAAGGAAAGCATATTCTCCCTCATATGGGATCCTAGCCAAAATGTATGTATTTGTAAATAGGTGTAAGTGTGGGTGAGGTCTACAAATCTAGAAAGGAGACCGTGAGAGGATGATATTAGATACTGAAGGAGGGCAGACTGCAGCCATTCTGCCACTCCCTCCACCAAGACTTCTGTTTTCTTCACTCACCCATCGTAAGGGTGGGGAGTGGGGGTGGGGGAGTGTCCTAGGCCTTTGCTTCTATCTCATATCTGCTTAATCTTGTTTGGTGGTGCAACTGCATCTCTTGTCCCCTAGAGAACATTAGCAGGAAAGTTTAGAAGTTCCTCTCTAACATAAATTGTCTATGGTCTCCAGAGCGAGTGCCAGGATAGGCTCCAAAGCTACACAGAGAAACCCTGTCTCGAAAAAACAAAAAACAAACAAAAACAAAACAAAACAAAAAAATTTCTCTGTGTCTGTCTATCTGTCTCTGTCTGTGTCTCTCTCGCTCTGTCTCTTTCTCTGTCTCTCTCTCTGTCTCTGTCTCTCTGTCTCTGTCTCTCTCTCTCTGTCTCTCTCTGTCTGTCTCTCTCTCTGTCTCTCTCTCTGTCTCTCTCTCTGTCTCTGTCTCTCTCTCTCTGTCTCTCTCTCTCTCTCTCTCTCTCTCTCTCTCTCTCTCTGTGTGTGTGTGTGTGTGTGTGTGTGTGTATGTGTGTACCTGTGCCTGTGAAGGCAACATCAAGTGTCTTCCTCAATCTGTCTCTACCTTACTTTTCTTAAAAATTTTTCAGGTAATTTTGTTGCTTTTAAAAAGATTTGTTTTGACACAAATGTTGGTGGCACACACCTTTAGCCCCAGCATTTGAGAGGCAGAGTGAGGCAGATCTCTGTGCGTTCAAGGACATCCTGCTCTACATAGTGAGTTCCAGGACAGCAAAGGCTACACAGAGAAACCTTGTCCAGAAAAACAAAATCAAACAAAACAGTTTGTATTTTAATGACGTGTTTGGGGTGTGATCCATGCATGTGAGTGCAGATGTGTGCAGAGGTCAATAGAGGGTGTTGAATCCCCTGGAGCTGGAATTGCAGGTGCTTGTTAGCCACAGGATATGTGTGCTAGGAACCAAACCCAGGTCCTCAGTAAGAGCAGACAGTGCTCTAAACTGCTGAGCCATCTTTTTAGCCCCATCTATCTTATTTTCTGAGACAGGGTCTCACACTGAACCTGGAGTTCATTGATTCAGCTAGACAGACTGACCAGTGAGTGCCAAAAATCCTCTTGTCCCTACATCCCCAGTGCTGGGATTACAGGTCCCTGCTGCCATGCTCAGCTTTTTAAAGTAGGTTCTGGAGACCAAACGTGGATCTGTTTGCTTGCCACATAAGCATTTTACCAACTGACTTGTCTCCCTGGCCCATTTTAAAATAGCTTCCCTCCAAATATCTGGGGATCTTGCCCATCCATTTCTACCTCAGAATGAATACACTGATTAATGAGTATCACATGGGTGCTGGTATGGGTTTAGTCTTGGGCTGAGGCAGAGTCATAGCCACTGCCTCAGTGGTTCTGTAGGCAGCTCTTTAATTACCTTCCTATCTGCCGAAGGGCCCCCTTCTGCTTCTGTAATGGCTGGCAGTGGGGCTTGGGGGTTTCCCCCGCAGCTGATCTTATCATCCGAGGCATTTTCAGAACACATGGTGAGCTGAGGTTTCCTTCATTCTTGTCAAGGTAATCCCATCTGCTTTCTGTCCTCCAAAACTGCTTCATCATTTCAGAGCATCTCAGTGTCACCCCTACTCTTCCCACGATGCCGTACTCTGAGGAGCTGGGTGGTGGAGTGCAGGACACTTCCACTGCCATGTCAAGAGGGCTGCAGCCCATCCCCCCTGCAATTCTGTTTCAAGTAGTTTTGTTCCCCACCAGCAAAATTTGATATTAAGTCCTGCCTATTGAATAGGGGAAAGCTTCAATAATTTAGCTGCTTGGGTGTAAACATGTATAGAGATGTGTTTATTCATTTCTCTGGTTTCCTAAATTGAAAGTCTTTAACACAATCAACCATGTGTTGGCACTGGACAGCAAGCACACTGTGTTCCTCTTCTGGGTGAGAATAGTAAACCTGACCTCCCTCCATTCCCCTGGCCACACCAAGTGGCTTTTCAGCATTTAATGACTTCTGATGTCATTCTTTGTTCCTTTGAAGCTCTCCACCACTGATGTTTGGTGGAATTGGAAACCGCATGGCAAAGCTTGTCACAAAAATACATGCTTCAATAATTGCCACTGAGACCTGGGGGCTAAAGAGAAAGTGACCAGCTTGGTCAAGTTTTTCTATAAAATGTTCTAGGCAGGCAGAGGTTTTTGCTGATGCTAGACCCTAGTTTCTTTCTGGATGGATAAGTGTTCGCCACAAGTGCCACCCTGACAAATAGGGGTTTTCTTCCTGGGAGCCTCATCATTGGGTAAAAAAAGACAAGCACAGTATATTTCTATAAATATTCTATGATAATTTTATACACATATACACTGTTGTCATGCTTAATCTTGTCCACCTAGTTGGACTGAGAGACACCTGGGAGATTTGTAAATCAAGCCTTTGGTGTGTCTATGAGGGTGTTTCCAGAGACAGTGAGATCCTGACAGCTCACTGATGCATTTAAAATTCTACTTGGGGGAGCAGACCACGAGGTGCATCTTAGAGCTGGACCTCTCACTCTGGCTTCTTCCTGTTATGGCTGCACTCTGTCACTGGCTGCCACCTTGGGAGCTACTCTATTCTCTCAATTTTTTTTTTTTGCATATCCATCATGTGCCAGGCATCTTCTATCTTATGGAAATATTGAAGACTAAGCATAAAAGAATTCAAAATAAGTAAAATAAGACCTCTCTTGGAGGTTGGATTCTAATGAAAGGATGAGAATCTTTTCACAATTAATAAGTAAATAATACTGGGATGTATTTTTGATTGGAACAGAATGTCGGGAAAAGGATGTAAAAGTCCAAATCTAGGCCCATTAGGGATAAATAATTAGGAGTGTCTTCAGAAGAGAGGACCCAACGTAGACGATACATGGAAAACTAGAAGGATGTGATGATTCGAGTCCCAGAAAAGCAAGGAGGAGCACAGAAGAGGAGCCCACCCCATACTGTCACAACACCATTGAAGGGGGATCTGGTAATGACCTTGTGACCTTAAGCACCTGAGTAGACTGAATGATGCCCACAGGCTGATGGTTACCAGATATCCTGTGATCTATGGACACCTATCCAGCCACCTACTTGAAATCTCTGTTCTTGTTCTTCCATGATTCTGTCTTCCGCAGACATCACCACCTCATTAAACAGCTGCATCTCCATCCAGTTGCTCAGGCCTAGATACTACACTGGGCCTTCCTTTCTGTTCATCCCGGCAGTGCTTACCCACTGCTGCACAAGGATGTTATTGGAGCCTTCTGACCTGAGAGGCTCCAAGGGTCAGGCACAAACCATGCCCTCCTCTGCTAAACCATCTCTTATGAGGCTGTGAACAAGGCCTTGCCTGGCTAAGGGCCCAGCTGAGCCTCAGGCTACCATTCCCCATGGTTCTTGGCAAGGCTCAGATCCCTGTGGGTTATTGGACTGAAGCACCAGCTCCTTGCTGGCTACTGGCCAAACCCCATTCATTGCCACAAGGGCTTCGCCATATGGCAGCCGCCTTGATGAAAACGAGCAAGGTGAGAGCAAACAGAGAGACAGCTGGCAAGACAGAAGTATGAGCTTATGTAACATAAACATGGACGTGCCATTCCAATATGGGTTCTTAGAAGCAAGTCACAGGCCTGGCATATTCAGAGGGGACTTCATGGGGGCGTGAATATTGATAGGTGGATAGGTGGGGGCCACCCAAGCCCTTGATTACCATACCCCATCACTGGGTTCACTCCTAAGTTTTATGAGTCCTGCCTCCAAATTTTCCCTTGCGTCTGCCCACATCTCCCCGTGGCCACTGACAGGAAGCCATATCTCTAGACTATCCCTGGTCTCCTTGGCTCCTTCCTTCACAGCATTGATTCTGCGTATTCAGTTTCACTTCCATGCCTTAAAGGCCCACTGAGAAGCTCCCATTGATACAAGTAACCCCTCCCCCCCAATGAGATCCAACTTGGCCTCTTCTCACTGCTGGCCTCCCACAAACAGGCTCAGGCTTCCAGGCCCTTTACTGTTCCCAGACACCCTGAGTTTATTCTCCTGGTCTGCGATTTGTACTTCTTGTTTTCTCTGTCCCAGGTACCAGCAGAGCCACCCGTCTTCTTCACTCCAGCTCTGTAGCATGTCCCTGGAGAGCTGGCCCTGCCCTAGAGGAGAGGCACCAGATGGGACCCACCCCCACTAACCAGCAGGCCGTTTTTATCAGGCCTTATTAACCACCCCACCCATCATGTTCTACGCTTGTCCTGTTTATCAACTGCCTTTCTTTTACTAGAGCTCAAGTTCTGTCAAAGAAAAACTCTTCTTAACTTTGGTTTTTCTCTCTATATCTACAACAGGCATGACCCATGGAAGGTCCACATTATTTAATGCATGTACCTATTTTGCCTGCAAGTGTGTCTGTGTACCACACATATGCCTGATGGCCCAGTGCCCATGAAGGTCGAAAGAGCACATCGGATCCCCTGGTACTGGAGTTATAGATAGTTGTAAACTGCCTTGTGGGTGCTGGGGATCAAGCCCGGGTCCTCTGTGAGAACAACAAATACGCTTAACCACTGAGTCATTTCTCTAGCCACCCAGAAGTACAGACTCTTGAATTCTGTTTCAATCAACTATATCATGATGCTCATGAGGTATTATTTTAACTGGGCAAAGACATGCTACGTTTGTTCATGCTGCAGAATATTACTTAACTGTAGAAAGGTGTATTACATTTGTTTATTCTGCATTTGTTTAGCAATGTAAGAATGTGTTGCATTTGTTTAATTATGAAAAGATGTGCTGCTGTTTCACCTTGCCTGCCTAAGGCACCTGATTGGTCTAATAAAAAGCTGAATGGCCAATAGTGAGCGGTAGGTGGGGCTGAGGGGTACAGAGAATAAATAGGAGGAGAAAGCTAGACTCGAGTAGAATGAGAAGAAGAAGATGAAGAAGAAGAAGAAGAAGAAGAAGAAGAAGAAGAAGAAGAAGAAGAAGAAGAAGAAGAAGAAGAGGAGGAGGAGGAGGGAGGAGGAGGAGGAGGAGGAGGAAGAGGAGGAGGAGGAGGAGGAGGGGAAAGAATGAGGGAGAAAGAGAGGAGAATACCAGGGGCCAGTCAGGCAGCACCAGCCAGCAGATACAGAGTAGGACAAATAGAAAGGCAGAAAAGGTAGAAAGCCCCGAAGCAAAAGATAGATAAACAGGTTAATGTTAGTTAAAAGAGCTAAACTAGGCCAAGCATTCAAAACTAATTAATAAGTCTCTGTGTTATGATTTGAGAGCTGGTTGGTGACCCAAAAGAAAAAAAAAATAACAGGAACAATGAGGTTTGATTTCTTTCTTTTTTTCTTTAAAAATGTTTATTTTGTAGCTCTATCCACTGAAATGGGGAAAGGTACAACACTAAGGAGCAGTGTAGCGGTTTGAATAAGAATAGCTCCCATAGGCTACTATATTTGAATGCTCAGACACCAGGGAGTGAAACTGTTTAAAAGGATTAGAAGGGTTAGGAGGTGTGCCTTTCTTGGAGGAAGTGAGTCACGGGGTGGGTTTGAGGTTTCAAAAGCCCATGCCAGGCCCAGTCTCCCTCTCTCTGCCTGCAGATTATGATGTAAAATCTCAGCGTCGGCTCCAGCAGCCCTCTGTACATTGCCATGTTGATAATGGACTGACGCTGTAAGCTCTGAAGCTGTAAGCAAGCCCTCAATTAAATGCTTCCCTTGGCTTTGCTGTCTCTTCTCAGCAATAGAACAGTGACTATGATTGGCAGTGAGTATGTGCAATGTGCAGGGCCTACATTGTGACCTATAAATATCATTTCATTTCAAAAGGCTTTTTGGAAACCTGGTGTGGTGACAGAGAACCTTTAATCCCAGCATTTAGGAGGAAGAGATAGAAAGACCTCAGCTTCAAAACCAACCTGGGCATGAAAAGGACACTGTCTCAAAAATGACCCCAAAACAAACCAACAAGAATTTTCTTTTCGTGAAATGATTGCTTCAGACTTGTTCAGGAAATAGAGAGGATGAAATGTGACTTTGTAAATAAGAGAAGTCTTTCAAAGATAGTGAGGCTATGGAAATAGAAGGCTCAGTAGGTGACCTGCCCTACTCACAAGCATAAGGATCTGAGTTTGGAACCCAGTACCCACATAAAACACCAGGCATGACACATAAGTCTGCAATGAAATGGAGACCAAAGGATCCTGAAACATGCCGGCCAGTCAGTCTACATGAATTAGTGAGCTCTAGGTTCATTCAGTGAGAGATGATGTCTTAAAAAATAGAGAGTGATTGCAACATCAAAGTCAACCTCTGACATAAACACACACATGCATGCTTCACACACACACACACACACACACACACACACGAGAGAGAGAGAGACAGAGAGACAGAGAGACAGAGAGACAGAGACAGACACAGAGACACAGAGAGAGACAGAGACAGAGAGAACAATGAGGAATCAGGGGGTGGAAATGGGGGAAATGGAGAAAGACAGACCAGACAGACAGACAGACAGACAAACAGACAGACATTAAGCCTATTTGAAGAAGAATTTGCAAAGCTTGTAGATGTAACAAGGATGGTTTGGGTGCAGGCTGTGTGACCTGTCCTGAGGAGAGAGGAACTATTATTTGTTTTCCCCAGATACAGCATCAACTATAGATAAAAGAAGCAACCCCACCCAAGTCTAGCTTGGGGAGCCAGTGAGTTATTGGGGTTACTGTTAGGAATTCAGATGACTCAGCAGCTGTGTGACTGAAAGGCCCACCCCAGCACGAATGATCACTAGAGGCTGTGCCCTGGGGCTCCCTGTATGGCTGCCAGACGGCTCTATCAGACCTTCCCCTGTGTAGCAACTATTTAGTGTTTTTATAGCTCTGGGGAGGGGTCTTGTGAGTCTTATGACTCTCAAGAGCTTCCCATGCCTTATAAGTCACAAACCTACCTCTTCCCACTATGAGGAAATGTTTCAGTTTCAACAAAAAAGCTACACAACACTGTCAAATGTCCCCACAGGCTCAAGAGTTTGAATGCTTGGTCCCCAACTGATGATGCTGCTCTTTGGGGAAGTTGTGGAACCTTTAGCAGGTGGAGCATAGCTGGAGGAAGGGATCCACAGAGATGGGGTGGGGCTTTGGGAATTACAACCCTGCCCTAATTCTGACCTGAGCTCTCTGCTTCCTGTTCCATCAAGTTTTGAGGAGTCCCTGCCACCACAGTAAAGATGGAATCCCCCTCTAGGTGGAGACATGTCCTTGTCTCTTCCTTAGGAGTTCCTCCAGGTGGGCAAATCAAGGAGCTGGCTGGGGCCCACTCTTAGTAAAGGTGTGTTCACCTTAAGACAATGTGCTTTTCCTTCCCAGAGCTCTTGTGCCTAGTGTACTCCCAAAGAGGGGCAACCAAGTTTGGCTAGGTCTGCCCATTCCAAGACCTGACTCAGAAAGGTGTAACTTCCCAATTTTCTTCTCTTCTGTCTCTTTCTTTGGGATGCTGGCCAGAAAGCCTAAGCATGCTGTCTGGTACTACAGACTTCCTTACTCTCCTTCTAAAGCAGCCCTCAATGCTGTGTGTCTAACCTCCATGCCAGTGTGAAGAGCATGGCTTATCCCTTCTCTTGCCCGTACTCTTCCTCCAGGCAGCTGCTGGGATTTACGTCTTGCCTGCCCTGGGGATTTTTCTCTTAAAGTACAAGAAATTGTCCTTGACCTTCTGTTTGAGTCTGTTCTTATTCTTCATTAATGAGACTAAGAACTCTGTAAGGGAACCCTGATTCCCCAGAATCATAAAATGACTCCACCAGACCCACGGTTTCCAGGGACACTTCCTTCCTGAATTTTAATTCTTGAATCTGTGGAGAAAACAAAATGTTCCTGTAGCTCTAGACAGCATCACCACCATCATGAACTCTGCCATGCCTTCCTTGCCACACTGGCCTGGGCCATATCAAGCTGTAAGCCCAGAGATCCTTCCTTCTTATGTTACTTCTGTCAGGCATCCTGGAACAGCAGTGAAAACAACTTATTCATTCTGGTCATGGATGATCAGGGGGAGGTGGGAAGGATGGCCCAGATTCTTAGTATGACCCATTTAAAGGAAGGACAACATGTGCCTAGATAAAGAATTCAGAGAGAGACTGATATGTGGTAGGAGATGGAAGTTGGTGGTATGATTATTGTTTGTTGGTTAGAAAACCAAGTGATAACTAAGAAAGTACATCAAGCTGAAGTTAGATGCAGGCCTGGAGTGAAAAGCCATCATTGCTGGGCTTCCACACGGTGAGTGGACAGTGTCCTACAATGCTGGCTGGGTGCTAGAGTCCCGATAAAAGTGGAGAGAGGGGCCCTGGGGCCAGATCCATAGGGCTGCCATGTTAAGGGGTCTTCCATTGTCTCTACCTCAGCCATCTTGCATGGCCCAGGTAGAGAGTTCTGCTACCTCAAATCCAAGAAGCCCTCCTAGACTTCTGAGCAAGTCTTCACAGGATGTATGTCCCTTTGCCAGCTGGAAGCACTCCTGGGCTCTCAAGACGGGGCCGGGGGAGGGGGGCAGAAGTTTAGGAAGCCTTTGAGAAATCTCCAGGGCCCAGACGGCTTTCTCTTATCAAGGCAATTATTGTAAAAGCAGAAAATGATTTGTGGTACCACCCAGCAAAGCTCAGAAGTTTCTGGAAATCATTAATCATACCGAGTGGGGGTATACTACAGCAGCTGCAAAACTGCTAGTGCCTCCAGCAGCAAGCCCAGGTATGGCCAGACATCCTACCTGATACTCCCGGATGGACGGTGCTTATTTTTGGTTTTGATGGTGAAGCTGCAGAGTCTCACGAGACGTTATGGGGAGCAAGGAGCTGAGTAAACATCTGTTTTCCATCTTTAAGCTCTTCAGGCCTCTTTGAGTGCGGCAGGGACACTGTGAAGTCTCACCTCTGGAAGGCAAAATTCCCACACAGAAAGGTCCACACACAGTTTGAAGGCGTTTGAAGAATCTCAGCTACTGGGGGATCTTCAGGGGCCAATGGATTCTTGACTTGGCACCTTGGACTAAGAGATGGAGTATACAGCTAAGTAAACACTGAGCAACAAATGGGTAGTCTGAGGTCACAGTGACCTTCCAGATGTTCCAGAGATGAGGGACTCACAGGTGCACACACAGGTGTGCGTCTGTGGCATCAGTGCCAGACTCAAGGGCATCCAGAGAAGGTGATCCCCATGGATGGACCTCACTCAAGTGTGGGAGAAACATTTTATTCTCTTAGACTAAAAATCTCAGAAAGAGAAGATGGACTCAGCTTCCAGGGGTAGGGGTCTTTCTGCCGAGACACCTGATTTAGTTACTTTTCTTGTTGCTGGGACAAAATGCCTGACAAAAGTGACTTAAGGAAAGGAGGTTTGCTTTGACTTACAGTTCAAGGGCCCAGTCAGTCATGGTGGGAAAGAGGTGGTGGCGACAGCTCCAGCAGAGCTGGAGAGGTGAGTCAGTGGTTAGGATCCCTGGCCACTCTTCTAGAGGACTCAGATTTAATTCCCAACACCCACAGGGTGGCTGACAACTGTCTGCAACTCCATTTCCAGTTTATCCGGTGCCCTCTTCTGACCTTCAAGGGCGCAACATGCACATGGTGTACAGAAATACATGCAGGCAAAACACCCATACACATGAAAACAAGACAAACAAAAACCAGAGACTGTAACTGTGGAGGCAGCAGCATGAGGCAGCTGGTCATGCTGAATCCTTAGGAAGCAGAAAAAGATGCTCCCTTTTTCCCTTGGTTCAGTCCCTGGAATCCAGCCCGTGAGACAGTGTTGCCCGCATTCAGTATGGATCTCTCCACCTCCATTAAACCTCTCTGAAAATGAACCAACAGACACACCAAGAGGCTTGTCTCCTAGTTGACAATAAAGTTGGTGAAACTGACAATGAGGATGAGCCATCACACCCTTGATTGGCAGTAGGCCAGATAAAGGCCTCTCGTATTTTCTGTTTTCACAGGAAGCAGTGCTTTTCATAAGTTAGGGTTCCTCAAAGACGTGTGTGCACTCTTGCTTTTTCTCTGTTTCTAAAGGAAAGCACACACCCACTTGATTGCCACTTACTAGGCCTAATGACTGAATTTCCCTGAAGGGTTGGCTCACTCAGGGTCCAAATGCAGCACCGGAAATGTCTAACTGATCTGCCGGAGAGATCGCTGTACTGCCTTTAGTTCCTATAGCCTTTAGTAAAGGAAAAGATAGAAACTCAGCCCCCTGAGGGAGTGGATTCTGAGTCTCCCATTTGTGAACTGTTGTGTGGGGTTTTGGGTACAGGTGAGGAGGTGACATACAGTTTACAATGTCACCAAAACTGGTGTGGGAAGGTGTCTGGCCATCTCAGGGCACTGAATGTGGAGTCTTTTAGTCATACCAAACCCCGGAGGATAAGCGTATCTGATCTCCCTTTCCTCCTGGGGCCAGGAAGTGAGGGACACAGAGAAAGCTTGGAGATCCATTCTGGCTCTGGAGACAGGAAATGAAACAGAGTAAAAGTAAAAGCAGAGCTTCAGCTGCCCAGAGCAGTGCCTGAGCCTTTGGAACCTTTATCTAACCATCCAGTCTCTGTGGCTGGAAGGAGGGAAGATGCTCTGAGAGTCACCAGGGCTTTGCTCAAAGGAGCCTGCAGCCGGCAGGAGGAGGAGGGTTTGGCCAGCATATGAGCTTGGTCCTCCAGGGTGCTCAGGGAACAATAAACATAACCCCATAAGTTTAGCTTCCCTGGGTGATGAGTGGAGAGTGGGACAGGTAGGGATACAGTGCAGAGTGTCCTCATCTCATATCGAGGGAAGGTCTTGATGTGGTGCTATATAGCACTATGTACCCACCCGCAGCCTAGGAAGGTCCCCACTGGCCACTTAACACTCAGTGCTGCACACATCTGGATCAAGATCAAGTGAGCCATTGGGCATAAGGGACAAATCTTCAGGTGACCAGCTGAGGTAGCTTGAATGTAATTGGCTCCCGTAATATCACTGGGAGGGGCACCATTAGGAGGTGTGGCTTTGTTGGAGTGGGTATGGCTGCATGCTGTCATGTCCCTCCCGGTGCATGATGATAATGGATGCACTCAACTTCTGAAACTGTAAGCAAGCCCCAATTAAATGTTTTCTTAAAAGAGTTGCTGTGGCTGGGCGTTGGTGGCACACACCTTTAATCGCAGCACTCGGGAGGCAGAGGCAGGTGGATCTCTGTGAATTCAAGGCCAGCCTGGTCTACAGAGTGAGTTCCAGGACAGCCTCCAAAACAATACAGAGAAACCCTGTCTCGAAAAAAAAAAAAAAAAAAAAAGAGTTGCTGTGGTCATGGTGTCTCTGTCTCTTCACAGCAATAGTAACCCTAATTAAGACACCTGCTAACCTGGGACAACACTTCTGTTAGTCTGAGAATGGAGTGACAACTTGGGAGTGACACTGAAGAAGCAAATACCCAAGGGTTTGATAGAACCTTCAGTGAGAGAGATGCACTACTTGGGTTTATGTCAAATTGATACAAGCTAGAGACATCTGGGAAGAGGGAACCTCTATCAGATTGACATGTAGGCAAGTCTGTGGAATATTTATCAGATTAATGACTGTTGTGGGTGGTACCACTCCTGGGACACATGAAAAAGGTAGCTGAGCGAGTCAGAGGAAGCAAGCAAGCGAGTAAGCAGTGTTCCTGCATCTCTGCTTTGGCTCCTGCCCTGAGTTCCCACCTCGACTTCTCTCAGTGATGGACTATAAAGTGTAAAATGAAATAAACTCTTTCTTTCTTTTCTTTTTTTGGTTTTTGGGTTTTGGTTTTGGAAACAGGGTTTCTCCGTGTAACAGTACTGGCTGTCCTGGAACTCCAGCTCCAGGGAATCCAGCACCTTCTTCTGTCCTCCGTAGGTGCCTTCAGACAAATATGTAAGATCAAAACCAGGACTTTCCTCAACAGCAACATTTCCTTGATTGACCTTCTCATTCTCTGGCTAGCTTCAGGCTCCTTAGTCTAGTGGACTGACGCCTACAAACACCTGCAAGGTTTGTGTAGAAGGCTACTTCCTCCTGAGGGAAGAATAACCTAACCTAACCACTGTCCCTCTCTTCCTCATCTTGCCTGTTATTGGTGAGTGGGTCCAGACACGTTCACTCATTGTTGTTCTGTGTTTCTTCCTTGATCTGACTGGCAAGTGATTCATCTCTTCTGCATTGCTAGTACTTGCCATTTCCCCTAGTTCAAGTTTTACACTTCATCAGTTTCCCTTGTAAGTTCCTAGGTAGAAGAGTAGAAGAACTTTCGACATGTTCTCAGTGTTGTTTTTCACACACTGTGGGCCTATTCTTGTTTTTAAGACATGTGGGCCATAAACACAGACCACTAAGTGGTGTTTTGGTTACTCATCTCATTGTTTCAGGTACTATTCTTGTTACTCTTACAAATTACCCAACAAAAGGAACTTAAGGAAGGAAGGGTTTATTTTGACTCACAGATTGAGGGGACAGTCCATCATGACTTGGAAGACAATGGAAAGAGCAGAGACAGCTGGTTGCATTGCATCCACAGTCAGGAGTCAGGAAAACGAGAGAGATATATGCTGGTGCATAGCCGGTGGAATGGAGCCACTCATGTCCAGAGTAGATCATCCCTCCTAGTTAAACCTCTCTTGAAAGGCCTTTGAGGATAAGGCCAGAGGTGTGTCTCCTAGGTGATTCTAAATCCTATAATGTGACAATCAAGATTGACCATCACAGATAGTAGGACACCTGGGTCTAAATGAGTGTGCCCTCTACAGATGCAGCCATGAGACTTGAAACTACTCACCTGAGGTAGTTTTATATTGTTTGAATCTGAGGTTTATTGGTCAAAAATATACAGAGAGATATGTCTGTTTTAAGCCATGTACCTGATGAGATCGTGCAGGTGAGACTTTGCTTGGCTTCCTGGCACTTACTAGACACGGATCTCATCATAAAATAGAAAACATGGCAACAATGACTTATGATTACAAGCCAACTCACCTTGAAGGTCTTTCTTACCAGCCTCTGGCCCAGAAGTACCATCTCTCTGGCAGTCTGGGTTTTATGTTTAACTAGACACAGATAGCTTTGGTTGGAAGATACCAACCCTCTACTGATAACCTAGCCTTGACACACACACACACACACACACACACACACACACACACACACATACACAATTCCAGCCTCCATCCTCAGTGGAGTAGGCAGCATCTTTCTTGCAGTATTAGATCTCCATTTACTCGAATGCTACAATCTCATTAATCAATATGAACTTGGTTCATCAATAATCTGCCTTTGGTTGAACCTTGTTAGTTGCCGCTCAAATTCTTAATAGGACTTTCCATGTCCAAAGTGGTACTTGAATGTTGGTTGGGAGAAAACCTTCCCTCTAATCTAGTCTTCAGTGACCTAATCATAAAAGGTCAAGGGCTTGAGTAAATCTCAACCATGGCATCCCACCTTTTACTACTGCTGGAATCATTTGGTATTAGTCTACTGGCCACATCTACCTCACTCCCTCCATCAGTCTAGACTTAGGCAGGAGGGGTCAATGCACCCTTTCCCACAACATGCCCATGGTGATGCCAGTCTACAAATTGCTGAGACACCATCTACATCCAGTGCCCCTTCCATATGTCACTCTGTTTGGAGACAAAGTAAAATCAAGAGTTGGCAATTGAAGCAGGGATGGAACCCACAGAGCACAGTGAAGCAAATATTAGTGAATTATTTATCTCCTGAAGTACCAGCATACAGAATGTGTATAACAGAAAAGGAACACCCACTTTGAAAATGGACATGCAAAGTCAACACCTTTTATTGAAAAGTTAGCAAACATCAGATATAACCTGCATGATCAAGTATAACATCATGTGTTGTCTGAGGGCATTTAGATCACAGATTAAAAGAACCAAGAGATTTCCATGATTAAGAGATTTAGTGGTTCAAAGACATGTCAAAAGGTGGTCATATCTCTGGGTATTACATTTTGCCTCACAGGATAAGTTACTGCAATGTGGGTTGTTCTAAAGCAAGCATGGAATCTCCCCTCTGTCTTTATTACCCACAATGCTTCTCTTTTGTTCATTCCCATTTTCTCTTCTGTCATGACACTCTTACCAGAAGTTGAGCAAACACTGACAACATGATTTTAAACCTCCATAATATTGAACTAAATGTTAATAACAATAAGTTAAATCTTGTTATAGCAACTGAAAAGAGGCTAGATATAATCATAAAACATTATTGAGAAGGGAGCACAAAAGTTGTCACGGGTGTGGACTTCCTGCACAGGTTGACTTCCCAGAGGAAGTAATAGTCATCTGAGGTGTGAAGGCTGAGCAGACTTTCCCTGGGGAGGAGAGGAAGGGACCTACATCCTTAGAAGATGAAATGAAGTGGTGAGTATCAGAGGAAGACATGCATTTGAGGAATTAGAAAGCATCACTTGGAGGATCTTAGAGAGGAAAACCTAAAAGCAAATGGGAACCTATTGAGGAATACTCTGGTGGAGTCAGAGAGATAAGTGACTATGCCCAAACAGGCTTGGTCAGTGTACCTGTAATCAGGGTCTCTCCCTAGAGGAACCAGGTCACACAGGGACTTGAAACACACAGTAGTGCATCCATCCCAGTGGGATCCTAAGACACTCACCCCAAAGGCAGGAAGGAAGAATGGAAGAGGGAGAAGACTAACATAAGAACACCTCCTTCATATGTGGGCATCCTGAGGTCTCCATATGAAGAAGTGAAATTTTGTGCATGAGGTTATCTAGCAGCAAAATTCATCTGCCAACAGATATCCCCACAACAGACCCAGCCTTCAGCCTTTCATACCATGCTCTTAACATAGTAAGGCAAATAATGAGCAGTAGACATTTGAGGGACGTCTTTTTCACAAAGGATGAGATAATGAATAAATAATTGGCCTGGGGAAATAGCTCAGATGATCAAATGCTTGCCTTGTAAGTATAAGGACCTGAGTTCAATTCCTAGAGTTCACTTTACCAAAACAAAAGTCAGACACATGATACAGGCTTCTGATCCCAATGCTGGGGAGGTGAAGACAGGAGGTTCCCTGGAGCTCAGTGGCCATCTAGACAAATCTATGGGCCAGTGACAGACCTGACTCAACCACAAGGTGAGTCCTACAAGATGACTCAGCACATAAAGGTGTCTGCTGCTAAACCTGATGACTTCAGTTCAGTTTCCTTTGATTCCCAGGATCCATATGGTGGAAGGAGAGACTGGACTCTTACAAGCTGTCTTCTGACCTCCCGATGAGTGCCATGGTATGTATGTATACACATAAAAATAAATGAATGAGTAAATAAATAAATAAAATATTTTTTTGCTTTTGTTTTGGTTTTGGTTTTTTTTGTTTTGTTTTGTTTTGTTTTTTTGGGTTTTTTTTTCTTTTTGGCTTTTCGAGACAGAGTTTCTCTGTGGCTTTGGAAGCTATTCTGGAACTAGCTCTTGTAGACCAGACTGGTCTCGAACTCACAGAGATCCACCTGCCTCTGTCTCCCTAGTGCTGGGATTAAAGGTGTGTGCCACCACCGCCCGGCTAAATAAAATATTTTTAAAAAAACAACAAGGTGGATGGTACCTGAAGGTCAGTCAAGTTGTCTTCTAGTCTCCACACACATACACACACATGCATGTGTGCCCCTGTGCATATGACATGCATGCACATTCAATATAAATTTCAGCATAGCCATTTCTCTTAAGCGTAAGTGAGATGTCCGTGCTGTTAACCACAGTGGCCACTGCTTCATCCCCAGGAGATAATTTAGAGTGGATTAAAGGAATAAGAGGTTCAATAAGGACAAATCAGGCATAACGGACTAAATAAGAAAAGTAGTGGAGAAAGTGCTTGTTTTCAAGTCACTTGCTGTACTTTTCTGTCACAAGAGATGGCTTCATTGCACAGTATACAATGAAGTCTAGGAATAGAAGTTTGCAGCTAATCTGCTCATGAAACATTCATGTTGTACTAATCAGGGCTGTGCAAGAACTGCAGTTATGACTTAGGTCAGAACCACTGGGCACTGCATATAGAGGGTGATGGGTGAACAGTTTTGCCCAGTTCAGTGTGCTTATCTGTTGACCCTCCTTTACTGAGCTGTGGGTGGGTTAACGTGCTGGACCCTTGCAGTTCCAGAGGTCCAGAAGCCAGATGCTGTAAGAGTGGGAGAACAGAATGCTTCATGGAGAGTTTTAAGTTGTTATCTGGAATAAGATGTCTGGGAACATCATGCCCAGGCTTCCCAGCAACCTGCTTCTACATCTGGGGTAACTGAGTGCAGCCCCTTCCCCATTCTCCTGCCTGCCTTCCCAGGAGCCCACCTCCTTCCTGCAGTGCTCAGCTATTCTATACAGCAGCTGTCACCATGGGATACACCTGGTCGTAATGACTCAAAAGTCTTCCTGGAAGAAGACCTTAACTCTCTCCCATCCTCTCTCAGTGACCTTGCCAGGAAGCAGCAAAAAGCAAGAAGACAGTTAACGGAACCATCAGGGAAAGGCCATTGCACAGGTCAGGCACTGACTCATTCTCATGGGAAAACCCGTCTTTAGACCAAGAGTCTCCTGGAATGCATGCAAAGGTTGAGAAAGGCTCAAAATAACTGCTGTCACAGGAACCAGTTTCCACTCAGGCTTTACCTTCCTGACCTGGATGGAATGTTTTCTCAAATGGGGACGCCCGCCTCCCCACGTCTCTTGGGAAGCCATCTCACATCTTGATCTGCAAGAATCAGAGGCACACAACAGGCAAGCAATGTCCCTGTGGTCACACACACACAGGACAAGAACTGTGGCACAGGTCAAGCCATCTCTGCCTCAACTTTTCATAAACATTTCCAGAAACTTCCATCTGCCTTGACTCTGTTTTCTGAATTTCTAGTATACCGGTGGCCTGTGTCACCAAATTCATCTTTGAACACTCCAGTCTTCAAAAAATTAATTTCTATGATGACACTATGTTTTATGTGTGTGTGTGGTTCAGGTGTATATGTACATGTATGTGTAACTCGAGGAAGCCAGTGAAATACATCGAGTATCCTGCTCTATCATTCTCTTGAGTCAGAGTCTCTCATTTAATAAAGAACTAGACTGGTGGCCATCTTCATGTCTGCAGCCACTCCCAACCCCACCTTCACATACACCTTTCCTGGTGGTTGATGCCACCCTGTCCCAGCTTTTCACAGGACTGCTACGTCTAAACTCAGGTCCTTATGCTTGAGCAGCAAACACTCTTACAAACTGACACACCACTGCAGCTCCAAGATTCGTGTTTTAAAATGTATTAACTATTTCAAAATGGTTTCATTCTATTTCTCCCCAGTTATATGCCGTCTGTGAGAGGTGGTGCTGTAAAATGATCTGTGTGGCCCCATGGGGAGAGGTGGGCCTGTTTCTCTGTGAGTAGACAGGCTATCAGAGGTCAGGTGGGGCTGGAGCTCAGGGCACGATGCAGGGACACCACCAGTTTCCTGGGTGCTGGGAGCTAAGGAGCTCCCTGAGGCAGCTCAGTACATATGGCATGGCTAGCTAAACGGAGAGCATGCCCAGAGAAAGCTGATCTTTTCAATCAAACCACAGAGCACTCCACTCCAGACTGTCAGCCAGCTATTCCTTTCAGTGCCAGTGGAAACTTGTCTCTTTCAGGGTTTTTCCAGTAATTCCCTTAACGGTGCTGACAGATCATCCATTCAGCTAACACTTACTCTTCCCACTTTCATTCAGAGCAGATGTGTGAGGAACTGGGCTCTCCATAGGCTTCCCATTGTCTTTATCAAAGTTTTGGGGTTTGTGTTTTCAATTTTGATTTTGTGTGTATGTCTTGCCTGCATGTATGTCTGTGTACCACATAGAGGCTAGAAAAGAATATCAGGTCCATTTATTGCTTTTTAATGACCTGAGACTATCAAGTCACAGGGTACCTGAATCTAAACATCAATAGTGACAACTGACTGAAGACTTCTGAGAATAAATGTCCTGAATCTACAATGACCCTAAACAGCAAATCTTCCCAGAATTCCTCTTTCCCTTCCACCCAACACTAGCATGTCCGTTTCCCCACGTCTGTTCCATATACTTCTGCAGGCTCACCAGGCTCCCATGTAAGTGACTTGACTTTAGAAAGCAATGACACCTACATGGGCTCCACATCCAGTGACAGTCTTCACTTTTCAAAATGACTGATGACACCACACACACACACACACACACACACACACACACACACACACACACACACACACTGCTGACATCTCCAGTCATATTCTCAAGAGTGAACCTTTCACTCTGACAAACTGCCGTTAGGGCCATTGGCCATGAGCCTCACATCTCTGAGTCTTGATTTTCCTATCTGTAAAATAAAAAGGAAAGAAATACATTCCTAGGGCTAGAGATGTGGCTTGGTGGTAGAGTACTTGCCTAGAATGTGCAGGCCCGGACTCCATGCCCAACACACACGCACATACCATGGCCAAAAGAGTGCAGCAGCTGGCCACATCTCACCTCGGGTCAGAAAGCAGAGAGATGACTGCTGCTCCTCAGTTCATGATCCTTTTTCATCATTCCAAGACTGCAACCCATGAGGTGGTGCCACCCACATTAAGGATATGTCTCCTCTCACCAGTTAATCCTCTCTAGAAACAAAGGCATGTCCAGATGTGTGTCTCCTAAGTGACTCCAAATCTCTTCCAGTTGACAATCAAGGTTAAATATCATATTTGCTGACAAGATGTCTTGGGGGTTAAGAGCACTCACTGCTCTTCCAAAGGGCCCAAGGTATTTCACAGTTCCCATGATGGGCAGCTCACAGTTGCCTGTAACCTCCACTTCCAGGAGGTCTAATACCTCTGATCTCTGAGGGCATCTGCATTCATGCATTTATAGACGTTCATACACAGGCATATACATGCACATATCTTCTTAATTTTTAAAAAGGATTAATAATATATACTCATTCTATATAAATATGTATTCATCCTAAAGACCCATCATCCCCTATGAAATACTACTGGAAGGCCTTCACTGTCATGTTCAAAGTGACATACACATTCAATGTGTCCATATTTCAGTAATGTTTTACCTTCTGTGGATCCCTGAAACAAAGGCCTGACTTGGGTCTGGTCAGACACTCAGCCAGGTTCTACGAACTTGGAATACCTCTTCTCTTTTTGTTTCCCTTTCATTTGAGCAACCCCATTAATAACATATTCTAGGATTATATTCAATTTTGAAAGCTACCTCAAATCTATCGTAGATCAAGACTTAAATATAAAAGTAACAGATAATTAATATAATGGAAATAAATTAAAAGGTGGCATGTAAAGCATATATCCAACTTGGAGAAGAACTTGGCAGCACTTCTAAAGATAACTCGTGGCCCTGAGGACCTTTTCAAACTCCAGATGAGTGGTGGGGATATGGGCCCCAGCAGTAGAGGCTGGGAGAACAGCAGATGGGGAGGACCTGGGAGTGCAGGAAGTACTGGCATGTGCAGGAGGTCTGAAAGCTAAGAGTGAGGAGCTATCAGTCCAGGAAAGGAGACAGATGATGGTCAAGGCTGACAGGAGGGAAAGGAAACAGCACAAGGCAGAGAAATGACTTCTCAGAAGGACTGGTATTGTGCCAGGGGCTGAAGATTAGAAACCTCCTTGCTCCGTCAGATGTTTCTAGAATGGGGGTGGGGGTGGGGTTGTAGTGAGTGTAAGATTCACAGGGGTCACCCACGAGGTAGTGGTCTATAGCATTAACCTCCATGGGAAGGAAGAGGGGGACTCCTGCCTGGAAAGCTAGAGGCATGGCACTACAGTTCAAAGTACCCACAACAAGCCTCTCTCATCCGGATAGTACCTGTAGAGAGATAGACAGTTGCACAGGACATGCAGCAGTTGTCTGACATAAGACAGATCTCCTCATAGAGGTGAAGCAGAAAGCCAGTGCTGGTACCCTAGCCAGTCCCTGTCACAGTCCACTGCCTCTGCCAGCTGGGCTCTACTTGGATTGCACACTCCATTGTCTCAGTGCTATGTGTGGTTCTGACATTGCATGCACATGGTGAAAAGGGCTTGCAGTGTCCCTTAGTCCTGTCACCCTCCTGTTCTAGAGGCAGTCCTGGATCCTGGCTTTGGCCCTCTGACCCCACCCACTTCTTCCATTTCTGTCTCCTATTTTGTGGAGTGTGTGGTAGCTCACAGGGCAAGTGATGGATGGCGGGACAGAAGGGACTGTTTCTAGGAATAACTTCTTATTGACAGCACTTTACCTGCCATGTGTAAGGTCCTTGTAACTCATCTGTGGCCAGGTTACACTTGTGTATACATTGGGGAACTGTTTTCTTGTTTGTTTGTTTTTTAAAGAGAAACACCTCTGTATTGCCAAGCGCTCATTGCATAATGATCATGACTCCTTGCTCTTGGTCACACCTTCTTGACTTTCTGTCACTACTGGAGCCAACTGTATACCTGGCCCTCAGCCGGCATCCCAACTCACCCAAGGCTGGCCATTGCCCCTCTCACCAAGAATGTCCTTCTGGGCCTTCAGCCTCACAGAGGCCACAGTAAGCAAGCAGCAATGACACCCAGGAAAGGTGATACTTTCCAAGTTCACTGGCTAACATCCCAGTGGAAACATTATGAAGTGAAAGAAGGGAAGCCTCTGCCACTAAGACGAGTCTCTTGATGTCCCTGTGAGTCCACAAAGCAGAGAGAGCTCTCTAAACACAGCTGCTTATACAATGCATTGGCTCATGAGCTCTGCAAGGGCCAAAGAGGGCACATTTGCAGAAGGAGACATCATTTCCTCCTGCACCTAGGAGGAGGCGATGCTGAGTCATCTGCTGTGACTCAGCCCCAGCCATTAGCTGGCCCGATAGTGGACAGAAAATGAGTACAATTGTGTACTCTTTACAGGGAATTTACAAACAAGGGCTGGCAGTCCAACTGACAGATCTAAGGCTGTTACTGAACACCGGGGACCTTCTGCCTATTCACAATTTTGGAAACCAACCCAGGAAGAGGACTGCTTTCACCTAACAAACCCTTGGACACCACAACTGGACAGAACAAGACTCCCTTAAGGGGAGATGGCTCAATCAGTAAAATGCTTGCCAGCAAGCATGATAACCTGAGTTTGCATTCCTCCACACTGTGTAAAAGGTCAGATACAGTGTTGCTGGGAACCTGTAATCCTGCCACAAGAGAGACAGTAAAGGGAGGTTCCCTGGGACTTGCCGGCCAAGAAGTTCCCTAGCCTAGGGAACTCCAAGTTCAGTGAGAGATGCTGCCTCAAAAGCAAGCAAACAAACAAATATAGTGGAGAATGAATGAGCAGGAGACCTGACATGGACATCTTGCTTCCATGTTGCATGCACAGTCCAGCCTCTGACTCCCTTGGCTCTTCATTCTGCTACCACACTACAAGCACAAGGATGACAATGACATTGGCTCTGATTTCATTTGTCCTGTGAACAGCAGTTTCCTATGCTGATGGCTTTAATAGATGTTAACACTCTTGTTGATCATTCCAGACCTCAGATGCACAGGAGACTTTGTGGCTGAACATGGAGAGAACATGGTGTGTGTTAGACGGGGGTGGGGGTGAGGTTGTGGATTACAAAAGGGGAGAAGATTAACACCAAGAAGCCAGCCAAAGAAGTCAGAGGACCACTTGGAATTTCAAGTGTGGTATGCCACCCTGAAGTCCCCACTTTCCTCTTCCCATTGTGTGGACCACATTATCTGGAGTCACTAGACCCAGATCAGGGACCACGAGGGGTTTCTCGTGTCCTCATCATGGACCTGTGATGTGGAATGTTAGTTTAAGATGCGTTACATTTGTTTAGGCTGTGGAATATTTGCTTAAAGATGCAAAGATGTGTTGCATTCTTTTATGTTGCATTTGTTAACTCTGTGAAGCTGTGTTACTTTGCCTGTTTAAAATACATGATTGGTCTAAAAAAAAAAAAAAAAAGAGCTGAACAGCCAGTATCAAGGCAGGAGAAAGGATAGGTGGGGCTGCCAGGCAGAGAATAAATAGGAGAAATCTAAAGAAGAGAGCAAGGGATGAGGAGGAAGAAAAGGAGAAGTTGAGGACAGAGTAAGAAGGAAAGAAAGACATATAGAATAAAGAAAGGTAAAAAGCCCAGATGCAAAATGTAGTTAAAGAGAAAGAGGATAATTTAAATAGAAAAGCTGGCTAGGAAAAAGCCAAGCTAAGGCTGGGCATTCATAAGAAAGAATAAGTCCCCATGTATTTATTTGGGAACTGGGTGGCGGGCCCCCAAAAACAAGCAAAAAAAAAAAAACAAAAACAAACAAACAAACAAAACAAGTGAACAAAAAACAACTACTGACCTATCTATTGGACTTTTGGCCAGTCCTGTCCTGACCTTGTAGCCCTGATTCTTCCAGGGTCAGGCTTTCCTAACTGGTCACTAGCTCTCTGAAGTTTTAGATTGGCAGGTAACCAGGTCTAAGCCCCAAGCCCTAAGTGACAAATTCTTCTGGTGCCTGATCCAGCCTTTCCAAATGAATTATTCTTCCCAGCATCACTGCCTTGGGCTATTGGCTGTCCTTCCCATGAATGCCAGTATTCTGTCACTCAGCAGTTGCACAACTGTAGACAAATAGTCCTAGTCACTTGAACCTCTGTTTTCATGGCCCATCAAGTTCCTAGCAGCACCCCATACAGCAGCCTATCCCCACAGGTGAGGCTGTTCTGGGCATCATCTTAGAGTGAGGCCAAAAAGTGCATGGGGAAGCCTCAGTGCCCACAGGGAAAGGTAGTCACAGTCATCCAAGGTAAGGAGCAGGGTGAAAGAGACACAAACACAAATTGATGTGATCAGTTTCTATTGTGATAAATTCTAAGAATGCAGATACATGGATCAGGATGACCTGATAGCAAGCAGAAGGGGGAGGCAGTTCAGGGAATAAAAGGGGTACATGAGCTTTACACTGGGGCCGGGAAGTTGGGGGTGTAAGGACACTATCAGAGAGAGAGGAAGACAGACTGTGAAGGTGTGCTGGTACCACCATCCAGGATTAGGAAGAGCATGGGCCACTGTTCCCAGGTAGGAATGAAACTGACTTGGGAATAAGTAGGTAGAGGGTCCAGGAGAGCAGAGGAGGGGGAAGTTCAGGGCTCATGGGAAGGGGCGGGTAGTCTGTCTGCAGTGGGGAGCCACACAGGAGCCCCTTGTGTGAGGGCTGGGAAAATGCCAAGCTGCATTTAAATACCTTACATGGGTCCCATTACAACTTCAGGTTCAAATTTATAATAAGCAGTCTCATGTCTGTACTTGTAGGCAGTCATTAGGGCAGGACAAAGGACTAATACACATTAATGTGTGTTCTTTCCTCAGTGTCCCTTTCCTGTGGACTCACAGCCACCTCCTGACTGATCCCGGGCAAGCCAAGAGCTCAACCCTGAGAACCAGAAAGTGCAGGGATATGAAGAACAGGTGGAATAGGAGGGAACCAAAGAGGGTAAGGAGGCAGTAGGTGGGGCAGGGAAGGACCAAGGAGGGTGGAGAGAGAGCAGGGGTGTGGGCTGAAGGAACAATTAGGTGTGAGAGGTAGCAAGGCAACATGGGCAGGGGAAAAAGTGGGCACAGGGTGTGAGTGCATGTAGGTGTGAGTTTCCCCACCCTTCCCTTTGGACTCTGGAAACTTCCTAAACTCTTATTAGTCCCATACGTATGGGTTAAGGCTTGGGTGATCAACCTCTGAGTGTCACCCTGCCCGATGGCTCATCAGAGCTGAACATAGTACTCTCCCTCCCTCCCTCCCTGCCTGCCTCTCTCTCTCTCTCTCTCTCTCTCTCTCTCTCTCTCTCTCTCTCTCTCTCGTACACACACACACACACACACACACACCTGAAGGCTGCCTTTAGCAGCTAATTCTCCATAAACCAATAGGTGTGGAGCTTCTGACAGCCCCCTCATGTGCACATGAAGAGAGGCTTATGCTAACAGGTACCACAGCTGCAGAAGGCAGGGTTCTTACTGCGAAGAATTTAAAAAGCAACAAGATGAGTCTTACTTACTTTTCCTGCTATTGTGATTAAAGTCCTAAGGATTTAGAAAGAAGGGCTTATTTTTGCTCATAGTTCTGGAGTATAGTCTATCATGGTGAGGAAGTTAGGGTGATAGAACTCGAAGGAGGTGGTCTTTTATCAAGAAGCTGAGGGTGGTAGGCACTTATGCTTAGCTAGCTTTCTCCTTTCTATACAGCCTGACATCTCAGCACAAGCAATAGTGCCTCCCACAGTAGGCAGATTGTCCTATCTCAATGAACAATGCCCATTTTTCTGTCTACAATCTGCAAAGCTCCCATGCACCCTTCCCTTGCTGCCCTCCTGGCACATCTGAGGGGTTAGCCAGGCCTGTGTTGTCACCCACAACGACCACCTTGTCCTCACCGGTCCTCCAGAACAGGCAACTTCAATTGCTGATAGTGTGTGGATTCCATCAATTCTGTTGTGTTTTGAACACTTTGCTAACAACATTCACACAAGGTCAGGGAACGTGCTGGCTAGTTTTATGTCAATTTGACATGAGCTAGAGTCATTTGGAAAGAGGGAGCCTCCATTGAGAAAATTCCCTCTCCAGATTGGTCTGTGAGCAAGCCTGAGGATAATTTTCTTAATTGATGATTTATGTGGGAGGGCCCAGCTCTCTATAGGTGGTACCATCCCTGGGTTGGTGGTCTTTGATGCTGTAAGAAAGCAGGCTGAAGGGAGCAAGCTAGTAAACAGCCCTCCTCCAGGGCTTATGCTTCAATTCCTGCCTCAAGGTTCCTTCCTTGAGATCCTGCCCTGACTTCCCTGGACTACAAGCTTGAGCCAAATAAACCCTTTCTTCCCTGAGTTACTTTGGTCATAGTGTTTTATAACAGTAATAGAAGCCCTTACTAAGACAGGGAGCATTGATAAACTATGTGGAGAGAGGAACTGGGATATCTAAATGTTGACTTGCTTCCTCCATGACTCCTGGAAGAGATATATCAGAAAATAATGGGTTCAAATCTATGATAGGTTTAGATGTAAAATGGCCTTCACAGATGCATGCATTTGAATACTTGGTCCCCAGGTAATACTTGGTGCTACTCGGGAAGGCTGAAGAGTCTTTTGGACACAGGCCTAGCAGAGGGGGATGTGTGACAGCAAGAAAAGGAATAGAGACATGCAGCTGGTGGGGTTCAGGCGTTCATATCTGAAGTATCTTCTTTCTGATCCACCAAGATATAATAGAGCAAACTGCAAGATCCTAGAGCCACAAGAAGCCCCACAGCCATTCTTCCCCCTCTGTGAAATTGGAAGCTCAGTAAGTCCTTCCTTCCTGGGTCAAGGGAGAGGGTTCACTTGGTAAAGGGTTTGCTGAACAAGTAAGAGGATCCAAGTTCAATCCTGAGAATCCAACTAAAAAGATAGCATGGTGGCATGTACTTGTAATTCCAGAGTTGGGGAGTCAGAGAGAGGTGATCCCTGGGGCTCACTGGCCAGCCAGGCCTGTAGATGATGATCTACAGGTTCCAATGAGAAACCCTGTCTAAAAAAAAACTAAGCTGGGAGGCTCCAGAGAAATGAAATCTGATGATAACCTCTAGCCTACATGTGCATACATGTGCATGTGTACCAATGTGTGCACATATGGTACACACACACACACACACACACACACACACACACACACACACACACACTTTTTTTTAAGTCATTGTTCTTGTTAGATATTTTATTGCAGCAAGAAAACAGCACAGAAACTAATGGCTAATGTTGTGTTCATCCATCTCCATTCAAATATAACACTATAGCCAGTCTCTGGGTCTCCGTGCAGCACCTCAGCTTCCCCAAACCAATAAACCCAGCAATGAAACCCAAGTGAAAGGCCCACTCCCTGTTAAGAGAGCCAGAAGCAGAGAGCAAGCCCTGCCCTTCTCTCAAGCCAGAAGCAATGAACCTGGTTTGGCCAGTGTAACCTTATAAAGCCTGTGCCCCACCCCCTCCCCCAACCTTCTAACCCCTACCCCCTCACACCCGTTGGTGGCAGATAGGCCCCAACAAGTGGTCTAGAGACCAGCTTCTTTTCCATCTTGAATTGACTTATAAGAGTTAGCAGCCCAGAAAATGAGCTACAGTAGACAGAGTTTCAGGTTTGAAAGAGCGATCACATTAAGTATATAGCAAGTCAAAGTTAAAAAGATAAATGACCAGGGTGGATGAATAGATGAGTAGGTGGATAGTAAAATATTATCAAAGTTCTGCTCCCAATTCCTCTCCTCACACAGTTTATCAGCACTTCCTGACTTGTGTGGATGCTGTAGGCAAACTGTCCAGAATATGATGGAATCCACATAAGATTAGGAACTGGAGCGGCCTGCTCTGGAGGTGCAGTGAGGGCAGGGTAGGTGACAACAGAGGCCTGGCTAACCTCTTGGCCTTGTCAGGAGGGCAGGAAGTGAAGATTTGCAGATCGTACAGATGAAAGCCAGCATCCTTGCCATATTCCAGTGATGACATCTGCCCCTGGCTTATATCAGGACAGTGGAGTGGCTTGGGTGTGTGCCCCCCTTCTTCCCAGCTCCCCACAGCCTCCCCTCTCTCCCAGGTGATAGTCCTTCAGAAAAGGCAGCAGGCATCTCCCTTCTATAAGCCTTCCCGGCTCTTTGAAGTTGTGTGGCTCTTTCTTTTCTTTAGGGAAATAAGTTTCTGAGTCTGAAATGCTTCCAAATTAAAGAAGTGACTTGGAGAACTCCTTTCTCCGTGAAGGACAGAACACAAGGCAGAAGTCAGTGAGTCAGCCATGCTGGCTCCCACTGGGGAGCCCAAAGGAAGTGGGTGGAAAAGAGATTGACTTCAGAGAAGTGATGTACTAAAATGATGTACAAGGTCCAGGAGGCTTGCACTGCCCCAAGTGCAGCATTCTGCATGGTTTTTCTCCTTCTCATCTACACTGCTATCCAGATTCTACAGCCATCACCAACATGGCTATGCCCAGTCTCCAGCCACCACAGCCTTCCTCTCACCACTCTGTCCACAGCAGTGAGGACACGAACTCAATCTCCCTCCCTCTGCTCATCTTCAGAATGGTGCCTACAGGCCCCTTAGGCTCTGGCTTCTCAGATGTGGGGCTCACCACACACGCTTCACCCTCTACCTTATAAGGGTTCCATGCCCCCCAAAAGCCAGTCTTGGGAGCCAACTAGGAGGGTTGTGCCTCTGGTTGGGCTTCCCAGGCACTTGAATGTGGAGCCTAGAGCCTCCTGGGTTGTCTCTGACATAATCTGCTGAGAATCTCACTCTGGGCAACCAAACCTGAGACTTTCACCCAGTGCAAAAGCACTGGACCAAGTTCTAGGCTTGGAGTGGAAATTCAGGTTTCTGTTTTCATCATATTCTGCAAAGTAGAACCAAGGTTTCCCCTGTCCTTTTGAAATGAGGTAAGAAGTCTAGAATTCAAGAAGATGAGATAAGGAGACGTGTGTTCAAAGCTAGCCTGCCTGGGCTGTGCAGCAAGGCACTGTCTCTAAAATAACACAAAACAAAACAAGACTAGAATTAATAGCAGTTTGCAAGGTAGTTGCCCAGGATCCATCAGAAAATATTTTCATAAGAGACACCTGTGGTATCAGGTACTTGAGTCTTAGAAGAAACTAGATTCAAACCCGGTGTCACCTTGGCTTAGCTACAAACTCAGTGACAAGTCCACACTGTTCATTTGCTCCACCAGAACCTTACCACTGCCTACCTGTGCAAGCCACCCTGGGAGTAAGGCACGGTGCCAAAGGTATTTCTAGCCTAGGAACTCAGCCTCATGGAGGATGCAGGTGGGGAAAAGGAAGAGAGGTAGGGAACACTGTGAATGAACAGTGAGAGGCAGTGAACCGAGAGACGTCAGTGCCAAGACCTACATAATTATATGGTATTTGAAATTTAAGGGACCCCACAAAAGAAATCCATTAGAATTTCCTAGAATTCACTATATTATGGGTATGTTGCATCGACCGTGTGAATTCTAGCTGTTCATTTTTTCAGGGATTTCTTTTTCTGTATATACACTGAGTCATAAAACAATGCTTGTGTATTCATATTTGTACAAGCATGGGGGACAGAGGATAGCCTCTGAACTATTCACATTTTACCTTTTTTTTGCAGGGAGCTGAGGGAGGGAGGCAGGGTCTCTCACTGGCCTGAACCTCACAGAATAGGCTAGTCTGGCTGGCCAGTGAGCCCCAGGAATCCAGCTGTCTGTATCTCCTCAGCACTAGGAATCTGAGCTGTATTCCCATGCCTGATCTTTCCCCGTTGGTTTTGGGAACCAAACTCAGGTCCACAGGTGGGCCCAGAAAACACCAATTTTTTTAAAACCCACTTAGGAAAAGTCAGTGTAACCGGCTGGAAGATTGCTCAGTGGTTAAGAGTGTTGCTGATCTTACAAAAGATTCAGGCTTGGATGCCAGCACCCACATCACAGTTTGTAACCATCTATAACTACAGTTCCAGTTAATTCAGCACCCTCTTCTGGCCTCCATGGGATCCAGGCACACAAGCAGTGCATATACAAACAGAAAAATAACTGATAACCAGAAATTAAAAACAAAATACATAGAAAGAAAGGTCAGTGTGAGAGCAGGTTTTGACGTTCAAAATTGAGACCAGCTTTCTACCATGAACTGGCTTCCCTGATCCTTGCTCAGCCTCAGGCTTTCAAAGAGGGGTTCTGACTCACGCACATGCTGGAGGCTTGGGTACAGAGGCATCTCTCTGTCCTGTTTCCAGGGTTTGTATCCTGGCTGTTAACAGGCTGGCATGGCCAGTGCCTCCTACAGCTTTCTTCATTCCCTCTGACTGAAGATGCTGCTGTTATCTTTGCTGATGGAGAAGGCTCTCTCAGTCCTAAGCCTTCCACTGACGCCTTGTGGGAAGTGTTTTGCACTAGAGCTTTTTATGGACAGAGCACTGTGGCCTCATTTCTATAGCTTGTCCTCGGAGTACCTCTGAGCTCTCCTGATGCAGCAGCCTGCCTTAAGACTGCCACAGGCAGACACCAAACACTAATGTGGGCCCCAAAGAACAAAAGGCTATGTGTGCTCTTCCGGGACTTCAAGTCTAATTAAGGACACCAAATGTTTACAAATTGCAAACAACAATAACAACAGCAAAAAATCTACTTTGATTCACAGAAATAAAAAAGAAAGCAGGCTTTCAGTGCTCTGGGCCCTTTGCCCCAGTATATTTATACAAGATGTTTGTGGCTGGCTGGAATCTTACTTTTCCCACTTTGTATCCCTAGTGCCCACCATGGACCAGGTACAATGTAGGTAGGAGAGACCCTGCCTGGAACAAAAAGGTTAGCAGCTCCTGAGGAACAACACCAAAGGTTGTCCTTGATTGTGTGTGTGTGTGTGTGTGTGTGTGTGTGTGTGTGTGTGTGTGTGTGTGTGTTCTATGTGTGTATGTTCATGCACAGGTATGCTGGTACCTTTGGAGAGAGCACAGGTTAACCTCTGGTATGCTCTCTAGGCACCACTTTGGTTTGTTTTGTGTGGTGTATACATGTGTGTAGCTTAGTCACGCATGTATGAGTGGGAGCACACATTCATGTGTATACATCTAAAGCCTGGAAAAAGACATTGGGTGTCTCGCTGCATTATTGTCTTCCATATTTCATTGAGACAGGGTCTCTCTCTGAGTCTAGAGCTTGACTGGTGACCAGCAAGCAACAGTAATCCACCTGTCTCTATCTTCCACAGCACTGGGGTTACAGGTTCATAGTCATACCTGGCTTTTTGCATGAGTGCTGGGGATTTGAACTTAGGTCCTCATGTTTGTACAGCAAATGTTCTTTTCCCCCAAGCCTTCTCTCCAGCTTCCCCCTTGTTTTTAGTGACAGGATCTCTCACTGGCCAGAAACTCACCGAGTAGACTAGGCCAGATGACTGTTGAAACCCAGACATTTGCCTGCCTCCACCTCCCCAATGCTAAGATTTTAAACTTAGCCATCATGATTGTTTTTTATGTGGGTTCTGCAGCTCAAACTTAGCTCCTTCTGCTTTTAAAGCAATGAATGAACTATCATTATGTCAATGAAATGCTTTGAGAAGTCAATAGATGAGCCAGCTTCTTCCCATGGATAGCCATGGGACAGAAATTATTTTTTCTATTACCTAACCTTTCATAAATCTATTGCACATTTGATGGAAAATAGAACCTGTGAAAACAATGTCAGTGTCAGCCACACCTCCAGGAAGGACCACTTGAACATTGTCTAGGGTCCACAGTGCTAAGTACAGTTCAATTCAGCAACTATTGAGTAGTGTAGTGTTTACTTCTCTCCTTTTTATGACAGAATACCTGACAAATTTAACTTTTAAAAAGGAAGGGCTTGTTTTGGCTCTTAGTTTGATAATGCAGCCCATCATGGAGATGAAAGCTTGATGGCAGGAGTATGAGGCAGCTAATCATATTGTGTCTATAGTCAGAAAGCAGAGAAAGATAAATACTGGTGCTTAGCTCACCCATGGCCCACGTTCATGAAATTATGCCACCCACATTTAGAGGGGGTCCCTAATGAGGGAAGTCCTTCTGTGTATATGTTTGTCTTATTGGTTGATAAATAAAGTACTGTTGGCCAATAGAGAAGCAAAATAGGTGGGGCTAGGAGTCAAGGAGGATTATAAGTAATGTAGGAAAGGCTGGCATCCTTGATAAGTCTTTATAAAATATATAGATTAATGGTTATGGTTGACACTTAACACAGAGCTAGCATATAAGAAATCCTACTCATTGGCCAGAGCATTGTAACTAACATAAGACTCTGTGTGTTATTTGGAGGCCCGAATGTGGCGGTGGAATTCAGATGGCTGGAGGAAAGAGTTATGGTTACAGGTCCTTTTACCTCAATTACTCAATCTATAAAACTTTCTCACAGGCACGTCCAGAGATTTGTTTCCATGGTAATTCTAAGTTCTATAAAATTGGCAAGTAAAATTAACCACTACAGGTGATACGTGTGCATATATATTCACAGAGTTGTTGTGCAGCAATTTCCTTCCAAATGAAGCATTTAGTCCTGGAATTAAGATTCAGGAAACAAGAAACTCACAAGTCTCAGAAAGTCCCTGAAATTTATCAGGGTCACAAAACCCCTCTGTCCCCAAGGTTATATAAGCAGTGAGGACTGCTTAAGAGAAAGGACTCTAAGTCGTGTCAGGCTACCTACCAAGTGTGCAGAGAGCACCAGGGTTCTAACTTTTGTGAGTTGTCACCCAGGCTGGCATAGGCTTTGATGATTCAGCTGTGGTATTGCTTTGAGTCATCTGTGCTCTTTTAAGTAACTCTTTGCCCATATCCCTATAATTGATACCAATAAGCTCATAGGTTCACCAAGTTGGATGTCTATTGTCAGTCACCTATCAGTGATTCACTTTTTTCATCAGCCATGAAGGCCTCACTGAAAGAACTTTTCCTGAGGGCTACTTTTGATCATGGACGTGAAAAACCAGAGGAGGCACATGTGATGGGATAAAGGGATGACCTTTAGGGAAACATCAAGTCACAAGACAAAGAGAGGCATTACAACACAAAGCTCCTGCTGGCTCCTTACTTGCCTTCTAAGTAGAGAAGGAGTAACTGTCCCCAGTAGCTTTGTCATGTCCAGCCCCCAATACCATAGCTATCATCCCTGTAACTTTTACATCCCCAGCCTGGTCCACTCCAGCAGCTGTGACCGGAGTGCCTGACTCCCCACAGCAGCAATACCATAGCATTTCCTCGACAGCATAGTCCTATCTGCCCCGTGTTTCCTTCTCTGCTGGCCAGATGTTCAGACAACGCATGGTCCCTTCTTCATTCTCTTTTTCCACACTGAATTAGGACCAATGAGATGGAATGTAACCAACTTGACACTCTGTCAATTTAGGAGTGAAATCTCATATTTTCTTAGAAATGGCACTGGAAAAAAACCAAACTACTCAAAAGAGAGCTATTTTCTAGATGACTCTGATTTATCTGGAGCCAGAAAATCGAAGACATGTATTAAAGGCGGATTTTTGTAAGAGCACTTTTTTTTTTTAATCTACCATGCTCTTACCTTAAAGCTGGCTTGTGTTTAGAATGTGCAAATTAGAAGCAGATTGAGTATTGGCTGCTGCTTGGGGCTCTGGCTTTTTGAAGTTGTGAAAAAACTCAAGCATGAACCAATCAATTTGCCTATGCTGAGCAGGCTTATCAGTCTTGAGCTATTTTCTGATAGTAGAACCCTGAACAGGCCCTGCCCACTGAGCAAAGGAATGGTGTTCTCCAAACTCCTCAGAGAGGTTCTTTATTTTTAAGAAAAAATTTATTTTTATAAGTGTGTATATACTCGTGTGTTCGGGTACCTACAGATGCCAAAAGAAGGTATCAGATCTTCTGGTAATGGGGATACAAGTAGTTGTGAGCTGCTTAATATGGCAACCAAACCCAGGTCCTCTGCAAGAGCAGCAACTACTGAACATCTCTCCAGCCCCTGTCTTTCTCTTCTTTCTTCTTTAGCCTAAAGCCCCAGCTTATGGATTGGAATTGCTCACATCAAGAGCAGGTCTTCCTTCATTTAAACCTCAGATGTGACCAAGGGAGTGTCTCTTAGGTGATTTTAAATCCAGTCAAATTGACAACAAAGGTGATCATTTCCCTCAGAAATATCTCTTCTCTAGGATGAATGCAAGAAAGAAACACCATTGATATTCTCAATGCTTTTTTAAGACTGATGATTCAATGATGAAATCTCTCCCGTGTAGCCTGCCCACCTTTCTGAGTTAGGACTCAGAGAGATGTAGCTTACTGTTTTCCTTCCTCTCTGTCTCTTTCAGATGTGGGCCAGAGCCTAAGTGTGCTTTTTGGTACTTTGGGCATTTTCACCCTTTTCCTGAAGTTACCTCTCTTTTGACATGTGGTGGCTTGCCAACCTCTATTCCTAACTCAGATAGGTGTGTCCTCTTTTTCACATCCCTTCTGAGGCTGAGGCTGAGACTCATAGCTTCCCTGCCCTACTGCTTTTCTCATAATCCTTATTTTAAAAAAAGAAAGAAAAACAACAAAGATTCAACATTTATCATTTCCCAAACTTGTTTGGCTGTAGTCTTTTCCTCTGAAAATGACTTTGAGAGAGTCAGTCTGAGGACTATGTAGGAAAACTGCACAAATAGAATAGCTCGGTCTGCTGGTGGTGGGTCAGCTCTTTGTATTAAGATGAATCTGCTAGCATTGTGTGTTCTCCAACCTTCAACTCCAGAGAGATAAGAGGTTATCACATTAACAAAATTAATTACCACTTAGGGTAGATAATTGAATAACAAAACCCTCCTGAAAATGACCCATGTTGATTGGTCCTGTGGATGGGATAAGACATGGCCACTATCAACTGAACAGCAATTTTTCTTTGCAGAAGGATTCAGCATGCAGAGATACAGTGTGAAACTGGACTCCCTGACAATTATCAGGTTTTTTTTTTTTTTAGTGATCAATGTGCATCTGTATCAAAGGGGATTACAGAGGCATAGGTGTGCCTGATGAAAGAGACCAGGGCAGAGGTCTGTGAGTCCAGATAACGTTCAGCAAGGTGAAGTGAAGAGGTGCAGGTCCCCCACATAGTAGCTGACCTCTGAAGCCTCTATGGACAGTGTAGACAGGGTGAGTGGTACTGATGCTTTCTCTCATGAGACAGACCCACAGAGCATGAGGAACCCTTCAGCTCTGTTTGGGTTGAGTAGACCCTGACCAAAACACCCTGGGAAGGATGCAGCAGACAACAGTGACTTCTACCACCACCACCCCACCCCCCAGCCCCAGCCACTGAGCACCAAACTTTGCTCTGGAAGGAAGGTCTTGAAAGAGAGAAAGATGGGAGGGAAGGAGATAGGGAGGCTATGAAGGAGGGCTGAGCCTTGACTCAGAGCCGATGTCACTGTGAGACCTGCCTGTGAACCACAGCCTTGTGTCTGTGTGTTCTCACAGAACCATGGGAATGGTTTTCATTGTGGTGCCAAGATAGTCATCCACTAGTCCTTGGAAGTTTATTGTGACCTTGAAAGAAAAGAGGGAAAGGCACTTAGCCCTCAGTTCTCTCCCTACCTCTTTCTTCCCACACCTATGTGTTCAAGAACCTCATCTTTGCTTTACAAGAGCCATTCCCTCAAGGAAAGAAGGGAGGCAGGGAGAGTTCCAATATCTGAAACCTTTCCTGAGAGGAAATGTTCACAAATCTTCTCTGACTACCTCAGCCATCAATGAGGGCCAGCCTCCTCAGTGCCATCTTGGATCAGTTCTGTGTGTTCTAACCTGGGTGTGGCACATCCAGGCACTGGCCACAGTGTCTGTTACCTCTTGGTGCAGCTCACATGTCTGAAGTTGGAATCTGGCTCCACTCAGGATGGCCACAGGCAGGTGACATTGACATCTTTGCAGCTATGATCTGACGAGGTCAATCGGAGGGGCTTTGCCTATGCGTTCTCTGGGGTGATTCATGGGTGACACATCTGTCTGGAGAGAGAGGAGTGTTTGGGCTGTTTGTCCTCAGAGTCTTTCTAGACAGGTAGATCAGCTGTTCCTATTCTTGATCTCAGAGCTTTCCAGTCACCTTATATGCAATGTGTGTTCTTCTGTCACTTCCTTCAGGACTCCAGAGCACATAGGCTGTCTCTGAGTCCAGCCTGGGTCCCAGTCACGTAAGGACCTGTGCTGGTCACACAAGTGGAGCTTTCAGTGACTTGTGGGCTGAGTGAGTCCCATTCCCCCAACCCATGGTGAAGACAGCCAGCTCAGCAACTCTGCCTGTGTTTTCTGGGAAATGATTTTAAGCAGGGCAGGATTCAAACAGACATCTGGGAAGTTCATCAGGGCCAGAAACAAGCAGGACACAGAATATAACCACAATGGACACAGAGATGGTACTGGTGAGGGAAGCTGCCAGGCAAAGTTCCATCAGAGCTGGGCTCCACCAAAGCTGCTGACTCACAAGTTAGACAATTCATGTGAAAATTGATTCGCCCTTTCCCAGACCACCTGACCTTGAGAATGCTGAGAACACAAGGCAGGTGAGCTGAAGATGGGCGCTTTGCTGATCCCAAAAGCAAGGAGAGCATTGCCGCCCGGCTAGAAATGAGCAATGGATTCCATCTACATAGTCAGCCATTACGTGAGGCTCCCAAGCCTGGCTGAGGAACAAAATACATCTGAAATTGTGGCCTAGTGGCCCAGAATTGCAATCCCAGTACCCAGAGGCTGTGAAAGGAAGATTGCTGTAGGAATCTGAGGTCAGAGGTCAGCCTGGGCTAGATAGTGAGAACTTGTTTCAAGAAAAGTCAGAAAAAAGAGGAAGGAGAGATAAAAGAAGAGAGAGATACAGAGGAACAGAAAGAAAGGAAGTGGGGGGAGGTGCAGCAGAGAAGCCAGTGATGGAGGAAAAGAGAACGAGCTCAGCAGCCTGGCTGTAATTCAGTTGGTAGAGTACTTGCCTAGCATAGAGGTAACCTGGGTTCCGTCCCTACACCTCACAGGCTAGGCATAGCAGGGCATGCCTGTAATCCCAGCACCTGAGAGGTGGAGGAAGGGGTACCAGGATTTCAAGGTTATCCTCTGCTACAGAATGAGGCTAGCCTGGGATACATGAGGCCTATTCTCAAAAATAAAAAAAAAAAAAGAGAAGGAAAAGCAGGAGGGGGGAAACAAGAGGAAATGAATAGAAGGAGGAAGAGAGGAGGAGGAATGGGAGGGTGGGAGGAGGAGAGGAGGAAGGGGAGGAGGAAAGGGAAGTGATGGGAGAGGCCCTTCTGTGTATATGTTTGTCTTATTGGTTGATAAATAAAGCCCTGTTGGCCAATAGGGAAGCAAGACAGGTGGGACTAGGAGTCAAGGAGGATTCTGGGAAATGTAGTAAAGAGATTCAGGCAGGAAATGACATAGCAGGCAGACTCCGAATATAAGCAGGGTAAGAAGGAAATCGTCCTCTTGCTCTTCCTCTTCTTCCTGCTCTCTGCTCTGTCGCTGCCATGTGATCCTGGCAAGACAGAACACATTCTGCGGGTGTCTTATGATTATGGTTGATAATTAAGACTGAGATAGCAGATAAGAAATCCTAGTCATTGGCCACCAGCATTGTATCTAATATAAGTCTCCATGTGTTATTTGGGGCCCTAACACAGCAGGCGGAACTCCAGCAGCTGGCAGAAAGACTTACATTACAGGGAAGGGGAGACAGAAGAAAAGGAGAGAAAGAAAGGCATCTAAGAATAAATGACCAGGAAAGTGGAGAAGTCTTGCCAGCTGTTTTGAGATTGTCAATTCTGTCCCAGTCAGGAAAGTTACACTTAGTGTTTTGATAAAGCTTGAGGGGGACCTTTCTTGGGGGACCTCAGTGGATTCCATGGGGGTTGAGGTTGACCAAGGCAGAGGGACAAACATGCCAGGCAACAGAGCTTAAGTGAGAAGTTTTAATAAAAACAGAAGGGATGGGGAAGGAAGGAGAAAGGAGGTAAAAAGACATGGATACAGGACAGAATAGAAGAGGGAGACAGGAGAAGTCCTGTCTGCCCCAGGGGAGCAGTGGGAAAGAGGAGCGGACAAAGAGAAGGGAGCAGAAATAGAGCATAAGTGGTTGGGAGGTCTTTCTTTTAAAGGGATCCTTTGCACTTGCTTGCAGACTACACACTCATGGAACCCTGGGCTGACCAGGGTACTGCCTGAGTGCATTCTGCCAGGTGACAGGGGCAGGCCAGCATAATGCCTGAATCCTAACACCTAGCACATTTCCACATGAGATGTTTACTCAGGAAAATCAGTTTCCTTCTGCCTGGTTCATATTGTAGAAGGTATCATTAAGTATGTCAAACTCCAAAATGAACGTACAGCTGGGAATTCAGCACATTTCACCCAGCCATGTACAGCTGTGGGCAGCAGCTCACAGGTGTGAACTAGAAACAACTCTTGGATGGGGCCACAGAGTCCAGTTCTATCCTGTGACTCTGTTCTTCCAAGTTGGCCTTGAACTCATAGAGATCCACTTGCCTCTGCCTCCCACGTGCTGTGATCAAAGGTGAGCATCACCACAGCCAGCCCTCCACCTTGTTCTTTGAAATAGGGTCTCCCACTGAACCTATAGCTCACCACATTGGCTAGACTGTCTGGCCCATGAGCTGCAGACGTCCTCCTGTCTCTGCCTGCACAGCCCTGCAGGTACTTGCTGAGCCAGGTTGCTTCCTTTCCCTTTGTTTTTGGTTTTGAGGGCTTGAATTCAGGTCCTCAGGCTCAGGTGATAAGTGCTTTGCCCACCAGGCCATCTCCTCAGCCTCTGTTTTTTCCTTGTACTCTGTTAAAAACTCAAGGCCAGAGCCAGAGCCATCTCATTACACAACTGTAAAGTGCACACGACTGGCAGAAGTAAGCAGAGCTGTGCCCCTGCCTGCACTTGCAGGCTTCTCCAAGGCTCCCCTCTCTGCCTGGCCTCACCTCTATTGGAAAGAAGGAAGAGATGAAAAGTCAGGAGAGCCTTCCAAAGATTCCCTGTATGCTTTCTTGGTACACATCACTCTGTCTTCCTTCACCCAGGAGCTGGGATTACAGGTCTATGCCATGATGGGAATTGAACCTAGAGCTTCTTGTGTGCTAGGCAAGCACTCTACTAGGTAAGCCACAATCCCAGTTCTGCTCCATAACCATTTTAATGATTTTATATTATTGGATATGATTTACAGAGAAAAGAACTTCCTTTAAAATGCATAAATAAGTGGCTGGCAGAGGAAAGAGCACAGGGCCTTGACTAGTTTCCCAGCTCCCTCCTGAGCCCAGCATTCTGAGGTATATTATCCTCTATTTTGGGTGGCACTTCTCTCCATAGGCTTTTCATAGAGTTCCATAAGCAATAATTAATACAGTGTAGAGGTTGGACTGTGCTGTTTACTCTGGCTCTCAATTAATTAGTTAATTGCTCAGTTAGGAAGTTAAGGTTTGTATATAATGCAGGCACACACACACACACACACACACACA